>NW_027096098.1:0-115386 GCF_040115645.1 Euwallacea fornicatus | reverse complement strand
TAATTTTGTTCAAATCGTCCTCCTTTTTGGCAAAATAAGCATAATAAGGCCTTAAACGGCAAATCGTCAATTTGGCTCTAATAGAAGCGGCACTTTTTGGCCAAATCGTACAATTTGGCGATATTTCGCCAACGCTTCAACCAATTTTGTTCAAATCGTCTCCTTTTGGCAAAATAAGCATAAATAAGGCCTTAAACGGCAAATCGTCAATTTGGCTCTTATAGAAGCGGCACTTTTTTGGCCAAATCGTACAATTTGACGTTATCTCGCAAAACGCTACAACCAATTTTGTTCAAATCGTCTCCTTTTGGCAAAATAAGCATAATAAGGCCTTAAACGGCAAATCGTCAATTTGGCTCTAATAGAAGCGGCACTTTTTGGCCAAATCTTATGATTTGGCGATATTTCGCCAACGCTTCAACCAATTTTGTTCAAATCGTCTCCTTTTGGCAAAATAAGCATAATAAGGCCTTAAACGGTAAATCGTCAATTTGGCTCTAATAGAAGCGGCACTTTTTGGCCAAATCGTACAATTTGGCGATATTTCGCCAACGCTACAACCAATTTTGTTCAAATCGTCTCCTTTTGGCAAAATAAACATAATAAGGCCTTAAACGGCAAATCGTCAATTTGGCTCTAATAGAAGCGGCACTTTTTGGCCAAATCGTACAATTTGGCGATATTTCGCCAACGCTACAACCAATTTTGTTCAAATCGTCTCCTTTTGGCAAAATAAGCATAATAAGGCCTTAAACGGCAAATCGTCAATTTGGCTCTAATAGAAGCGGCACTTTTTGGCCAAATCGTACAATTTGGCGATATTTCGCCAACGCTTCAACCAATTTTGTTCAAATCGTCTCCTTTTGGCAAAATAAGCATAATAAGGCCTTAAACGGCAAATCGTCAATTTGGCTCTAATAGAAGCGGCACTTTTTGTCCAAATCTTATGATTTGGCGTTATCTCGCAAACGCTACAACCAATTTTGTTCAAATCGTGTCCTTTTGGCAAAATAAGCATAATAAGGCCTTAAACGGCAAATCGTCAATTTGGCTCTAATAGAAGCGGCACTTTTTGGCAAATCTTATGATTTGGCGATATTTCGCCAACGCTACAACCAATTTTGTTCAAATCGTCTCCTTTTGGCAAAATAAGCATAATAAGGCCTTAAACGGCAAATCGTCAATTTGGCTCTAATAGAAGCGGCACTTTTTGGCAAATCTTATGATTTGGCGATATTTCGCCAACGCTTCAACCAATTTTGTTCAAATCGTCTCCTTTTGGCAAAATAAGCATAATAAGGCCTTAAACGGCAAATCGTCAATTTGGCTCTAATAGAAGCGGCACTTTTTGGCCAAATCTTATGATTTGGCGTTATCTCGCAAACGCTACAACCAATTTTGTTCAAATCGTCTCCTTTTGGCAAAATAAGCATAATAAGGCCTTAAACGGCAAATCGTCAATTTGGCTCTTATAGAAGCGGCACTTTTTGGCCAAATCGTACAATTTGGCGATATTTCGCCAACGCTTCAACCAATTTTGTTCAAATCGTCTCCTTTTGGCAAAATAAGCATAATAAGGCCTTAAACGGCAAATCGTCAATTTGGCTCTAATAGAAGCGGCACTTTTTGGCCAAATCTTATGATTTGGCGTTATCTCGCAAACGCTACAACCAATTTTGTTCAAATCGTGTCCTTTTGGCAAAATAAGCATAATAAGGCCTTAAACGGCAAATCGTCAATTTGGCTCTAATAGAAGCGGCACTTTTTGGCCAAATCTTATGATTTGGCGATATTTCGCCAACGCTACAACCAATTTTGTTCAAATCGTCTCCTTTTTGGCAAAATAAGCATAATAAGGCCTTAAACGGCAAATCGTCAATTTGGCTCTAATAGAAGCGGCACTTTTTGGCCAAATCGTACAATTTGGCGATATTTCGCCAACGCTTCAACCAATTTTGTTCAAATCGTCTCCTTTTGGCAAAATAAGCATAATAAGGCCTTAAACGGCAAATCGTCAATTTGGCTCTTATAGAAGCGGCACTTTTTGGCCAATCGTACAATTTGACGTTATCTCGCAAACGCTACAACCAATTTTGTTCAAATCGTCTCCTTTTGGCAAAATAAGCATAATAAGGCCTTAAACGGCAAATCGTCAATTTGCTCTAATAGAAGCGGCACTTTTTGGCCAAATCGTACAATTTGGCGATATTTCGCCAACGCTTCAACCAATTTTGTTCAAATCGTCTCCTTTTGGCAAAATAAGCATAATAAGGCCTTAAACGGCAAATCGTCAATTTGGCTCTTATAGAAGCGGCACTTTTTGGCCAAATCGTACAATTTGACGTTATCTCGCAAAACGCTACAACCAATTTTGTTCAAATCGTCTCCTTTTGGCAAAATAAGCATAATAAGGCCTTAAACGGCAAATCGTCAATTTGGCTCTAATAGAAGCGGCACTTTTTGGCCAAATCTTATGATTTGGCGATATTTCGCCAACGCTTCAACCAATTTTGTTCAAATCGTCTCCTTTTGGCAAAATAAGCATAATAAGGCCTTAAACGGTAAATCGTCAATTTGGCTCTAATAGAAGCGGCACTTTTTGGCCAAATCGTACAATTTGGCGATATTTCGCCAACGCTTCAACCAATTTTGTTCAAATCGTCTCCTTTTGGCAAAATAAGCATAATAAGGCCTTAAACGGTAAATCGTCAATTTGGCTCTAATAGAAGCGGCACTTTTTGGCCAAATCGTACAATTTGGCGATATTTCGCCAACGCTTCAACCAATTTTGTTCAAATCGTCTCCTTTTGGCAAAATAAGCATAATAAGGCCTTAAACGGCAAATCGTCAATTTGGCTCTAATAGAAGCGGCACTTTTTGGCCAAATCGTACAATTTGGAGATATTTCGCCAACGCTTCAACCAATTTTGTTCAAATCGTCTCCTTTTGGCAAAATAAGCATAATAAGGCCTTAAACGGCAAATCGTCAATTTGGCTCTTATAGAAGCGGCACTTTTTGGCCAAATCGTACAATTTGACGTTATCTCGCAAACGCTACAACCAATTTTGTTCAAATCGTCTCCTTTTGGCAAAATAAGCATAATAAGGCCTTAAACGGCAAATCGTCAATTTGGCTCTAATAGAAGCGCACTTTTTGGCCAAATCTTATGATTTGGCGATATTTCGCCAACGCTACAACCAATTTTGTTCAAATCGTCTCCTTTTGGCAAATAAACATAATAAGGCCTTAAACGGCAAATCGTCAATTTGGCTCTAATAGAAGCGGCACTTTTTGGCCAAATCGTACAATTTGGCGATATTTCGCCAACGCTACAACCAATTTTGTTCAAATCGTGTGCTTTTGGCAAAATAAGCATAATAAGGCCTTAAACGGCAAATCGTCAATTTGGCTCTAATAGAAGCGGCACTTTTTGGCAAATCTTATGATTTGGCGATATTTCGCCAACGCTACAACCAATTTTGTTCAAATCGTCTCCTTTTGGCAAATAAGCATAATAAGGCCTTAAACGGCAAATCGTCAATTTGGCTCTAATAGAAGCGGCACTTTTTGGCCAAATCTTATGATTTGGCGTTATCTCGCAAACGCTACAACCAATTTTGTTCAAATCGTCTCCTTTTGGCAAAATAAGCATAATAAGGCCTTAAACGGCAAATCGTCAATTTGGCTCTTATAGAAGCGGCACTTTTGGCCAAATCGTACAATTTGGCGATATTTCGCCAACGCTTCAACCAATTTTGTTCAAATCGTCTCCTTTTGGCAAAATAAGCATAATAAGGCCTTAAACGGCAAATCGTCAATTTGGCTCTAATAGAAGCGGCACTTTTTGGCCAAATCTTATAATTTGGCGTTATCTCGCAAACGCTACAACCAATTTTGTTCAAATCGTCTCCTTTTGGCAAAATAAGCATAATAAGGCCTTAAACGGCAAATCGTCAATTTGGCTCTAATAGAAGCGGCACTTTTTGGCCAAATCTTATGATTTGGCGATATTTCGCCAACGCTACAACCAATTTTGTTCAAATCGTCTCCTTTTGGCAAAATAAACATAATAAGGCCTTAAACGGCAAATCGTCAATTTGGCTCTAATAGAAGCGGCACTTTTTGGCCAAATCGTACAATTTGGCGATATTTCGCCAACGCTACAACCAATTTTGTTCAAATCGTCTCCTTTTGGCAAAATAAGCATAATAAGGCCTTAAACGGCAAATCGTCAATTTGGCTCTAATAGAAGCGGCACTTTTTGGCCAAATCGTACAATTTGACGTTATCTCGCAAACGCTACAACCAATTTTGTTCAAATCGTGTCCTTTTGGCAAAATAAGCATAATAAGGCCTTAAACGGCAAATCGTCAATTTGGCTCTAATAGAAGAGGCATTTTTTGGCCAAATCGTACAATTTGACGTTATCTCGCAAACGCTACAACCAATTTTGTTCAAATCGTCTCCTTTTGGCAAAATAAGCATAATAAGGCCTTAAACGGCAAATCGTCAATTTGGCTCTAATAGAAGCGGCACTTTTTGGCCAAATCTTACGATTTGGCGATATTTCGCCAACGCTACAACCAATTTTGTTCAAATCGTCTCCTTTTGGCAAAATAAGCATAATAAGGCCTTAAACGGCAAATCGTCAATTTGGCTCTAATAGAAGCGGCACTTTTTGGCCAAATCGTACAATTTGGCGATATTTCGCCAACGCTTCAACCAATTTTGTTCAAATCGTCTCCTTTTGGCAAAATAAGCATAATAAGGCCTTAAACGGCAAATCGTCAATTTGGCTCTAATAGAAGCGGCACTTTTTGGCCAAATTTTATGATTTGGCGTTATCTCGCAAACGCTACAACCAATTTTGTTCAAATCGTGTCCTTTTGGCAAAATAAGCATAATAAGGCCTTAAACGGCAAATCGTCAATTTGGCTCTAATAGAAGCGGCACTTTTTGGCCAAATCGTACAATTTGACGTTATCTCGCAAACGCTACAACCAATTTTGTTCAAATCGTCTCCTTTTGGCAAAATAAGCATAATAAGGCCTTAAACGGCAAATCGTCAATTTGGCTCTAATAGAAGCGGCACTTTTTGGCCAAATCTTACGATTTGGCGATATTTCGCCAACGCTACAACCAATTTTGTTCAAATCGTCTCCTTTTGGCAAAATAAGCATAATAAGGCCTTAAACGGCAAATCGTCAATTTGGCTCTAATAGAAGCGGCACTTTTTGGCCAAATCGTACAATTTGGCGATATTTCGCCAACGCTTCAACCAATTTTGTTCAAATCGTCTCCTTTTGGCAAAATAAGCATAATAAGGCCTTAAACGGCAAATCGTCAATTTGGCTCTAATAGAAGCGGCACTTTTTGGCCAAATTTTATGATTTGGCGATATTTCGCCAACGCTACAACCAATTTTGTTCAAATCGTCTCCTTTTGGCAAAATAAGCATAATAAGGCCTTAAACGGCAAATCGTCAATTTGGCTCTAATAGAAGCGGCACTTTTTGGCCAAATCTTATGATTTGGCGTTATCTCGCAAACGCTACAACCAATTTTGTTCAAATCGTCTCCTTTTGGCAAAATAAGCATAATAAGGCCTTAAACGGCAAAACGTCAATTTGGCTCTAATAGAAGCGGCACTTTTTGGCCAAATCTTATGATTTGGCGATATTTCGCCAACGCTACAACCAATTTTGTTCAAATCGTCTCCTTTTGGCAAAATAAACATAATAAGGCCTTAAACGGCAAATCGTCAATTTGGCTCTAATAGAAGCGGCACTTTTTGGCCAAATCGTACAATTTGACGTTATCTCGCAAATGCTACAACCAATTTTGTTCAAATCGTCTCCTTTTGGCAAAATAAGCATAATAAGGCCTTAAACGGCAAATCGTCAATTTGGCTCTAATAGAAGCGGCACTTTTTGGCCAAATCGTACAATTTGGCGATATTTCGCCAACGCTACAACCAATTTTGTTCAAATCATCTCCTTTTGGCAAAATAAGCATAATAAGGCCTTTAACGGCAAATCGTCAATTTGGCTCTAATAGAAGTGGCACTTTTTGGCCAAATCTTATGATTTGGCGTTATCTTGCAAACGCTACAACCAATTTTGTTCAAATCGTCTGCTTTTGGCAAAATAAGCATAATAAGGCCTTAAACGGCAAATCGTCAATTTGGCTCTTATAGAAGCGGCACTTTTTGGCCAAATCGTACAATTTGGCGATATTTCGCCAACGCTTCAACCAATTTTGTTCAAATCGTCTCCTTTTGGCAAAATAAGCATAATAAGGCCACTTATATTTCTTTACTCGTTAGGAGCAATAAAAAAAATGATTTATTTATTTTAAAATTATTACAAGTTCAAATAAAGGCAAAAATTACGTTACACTATCAGTTACGACTTTCAATCACGACAATTACACAAAGAATGCTAATTAACTTAAATCTACTCCTTTTATATAAAACAAAGTTCATAGTCAGCACTATTGCATCCTGGCCGTGCGCTTCCCGCGGTGGTTCGTGGAATCCGCGTGTGGTAATTCCTCCCCCCTAAGAGTGAACTTCAATGGCATCATGGAAGTTGCACGTCCTCCCCTGTGGTTTTGGTGGATGGATCTTGGTTTCTCTTTATTCTGCTCTGTCTCCATTTCCAAAGGGTTGATAGGCAACAGAGGGCTGCAAGGGCGTATAGTAAGATGGTCCACATGCTGGGGTAGGTGACAAGTTCCGTGTAGGTGATTGGTGAAAGCGGGCTGTCCATGGCGATCTTTTCTTCTAATTCGTGGAGGTCGTCTAACTTCAAGTCAGGCAGATGCAGGCTTAAGTTTAGGTATGGCAGTTGTTGCTCCTTTTCGGCTAAGTCCGGAAATAGTATTGGCTCGGGGGTGATTTTCATAACCTTTTCGATATTTTCGGCAATAACTTTTTTCACTGTGATCCGGCATCCTGGAGGGATTCGGCAGATGAAAGTACCCATTAAGTTGCGCTTTTCGTTTAGCGAATTGGGGCAAAACATTTGAACGGTTTCCCTTTTTGGCAATACCATTACCCACTTATGTGTCTCGTCTAGCCGATTGAGGATTGGTTCAGTGACTTTGGCCTCGATTTGGTGGCAATTTGAAGTCTCTCCATCTCTCTGAAGTATCTGGACCTCGCAAGGCGAGTTGCTTCCTATTTCTTCTAATCGAGAATTTGGACAAAGGTATCTTTCTGGCATTAGTTTTTGACAGTTTTCCCTGGTGTACATGTAGTACAATCTGTCCGTGATCAGATACTTATTTCGAGACATTATAAACTTAAACTGACCTTGATGTTGGATTGGGACTGCATGTAGATGGAAAAGGTCAAAAGATCGGTTATGTGCGATGGGAACATGTAATATATGAATGATTCGTAGTTGCGATATGAAACTTTCTGGTTTAATGGTTTTGGCTATTATTGGTATGTTACTTTGTATGGCCTGTAGAGGTAATTGACCTTCATCCAACTGGTTTCGTAACAATTGTAATTCGGTATAAAGTTCTTGATTCGTAATAATGGTTGGATGTAGGACTCCCAATTGAGAAAATACCATTGAATTTTCGATGTCTTGCAAAATCGAATCAACTACTTCGTACATGTTAATAAAATCATTATTAAGTTCCACAAATAACATAAAGTTCCTCCCTGAATTTATCTCGTTCAAATAAGGACGTATTTGATTAATTTTTTCCTCGATCATTTTGTCATTTTTATAGAGTTGCTGTAGAGTTTGATTAAATCGCTCAATGACTGATTTCGATAGTGTCCCTTGATTCATTACTTTTGTCTGGAGTATTTGTTGGTTGGTCTCTAAGTTTTTTATTAGGTTGTTGTATCGATCTCCGTCGGCTGAATCTAAATTTCCCGAGATTAGTTTAAATGCTGTTCCTAACAGATTTACTAATCCTCGTTTTTGTCTAAAGTTTTGGGGTGGAATAATTTCGTTTAATCGTCTCTCAACTTTTTCCTTTAGGAATTTTAGCATTTCAAGAGAGTTTCGGATTTTAATGGTATACTTTTCAAAGGGTTCCGATACGTTAGTGTAAGTTAGAAGATGAGTGGTCTGTAAGTGAAGTCGTTTTACCTGGTTCACTATTGGTTGCATGTCGTAGTAGTGAATCAAGGTATGTACGTGATGAATAACTGAAGCTTTCCCTATCTTTATTGGGATTATACCAGGGTTGTCCGTAAATTCTTTCGTTTCGATTGTTTCTTGCACTTCTGTTTCGTCTATTACATCGGTTAATTTGATCTTACAGCGTTTAAATCTCAGTGAGGGGTGTTTGAAATTTTTCGTTATTACCTTGCTGAACTCGGGGTATAGGTTTGGATCTTCAAAGTACAGAGAGTATAATTTTTGTGGGTCCACATATTCCTTAATAAATTTCATTACATCGTACTCCAAATTGTTCTCAGATAACTGTAGCAAAAACCTTTTCTTTTTTCCAAATAATGTTATTTGTTTTGTTTTAGCTGGCGAGTGATAAACACGTGATATTATAACTTGATGGGCGCCGTACTTTACAGCTGTCTCTTGCATTGGTATTCCCACGACGGGATGTTGTTCGTTGTTGGAATGCACGGTATTTCCATCGTCAGCATTTCCGGCGTTCATCATCTCTGGTATTTCGTTATTGTCACGTTCCGTGTCTGGTTGAGCTATAACTGAAACCTGATCTATATCCATTTCCTCTGGTCGTGTTCGACTCGTGGATTCTTCGAATTTACTTGCTTTTAATGATTCTTTGAATTCTTCCATGTACTGTTCAAGGTTGCTGATATCATCTGTTTCCTTCACGTGTATCTCGATTCGACTTAGGGCGAGTTATATCACAACAATTTGCTTAATAATTAAATAATAAGAAACTGCGTAGTGTTTACTACCATCTAGAATTTGCGATTAGAAAACGTATTACCCCTAATTGCGATTTAATATTAAGTTCATAATGTTCTGGAAGCCTTATGCATGGTCAGCATATATTTTAATATAAATAGGGAAAAACGTAGATTTAGGAATCATAATTTTTGTAACCGTATTGTTAGTTACATTTTGTGTTGTTTCCTGTAAAATAAATTTTTAAAAAATAGTTTGGCTGAACCTCAAACTTAACTGGCGCAGTCGGTAGGATATTTTGAAAAAGTGTTAAAAAAAAAAAAAAAAAATCGAATTGCACGATTAAGAAAACACTATCAAAAGTTCACTACAACCAAAACAGGAAGCAGCGAAAAGCACCCGCAACGAGAATCTGATAAAGAAATCGAGCCTGAGACCAACGACTATCCTCTGCTAAGGATGAGGCGTGGGTAAGTGCCACAAATTTTCCTTTTGTCCATTGAACCCTCTGTATAAGGATTTGATAGGGATAATTAGGTATTGCAAACATATATATGTCAAACAGTGAAACTGATAAATCAATTGATGAATTATCATCTCAGTTAAATAACGTCTCAATAAAAGGTAATATAAGTACAAGAAAAAATTTAAAAATGACTTCTAGTGACGGTTCTTCTAGTATAGTACAAAAAAGAATAAATTGGGATTTGTTCCAATCTCGGTTAAATTCACTTAAACCTTATGATGGTGATAGCAATACATTAAATAGATTTGTTGACAGATGTGAGAGTATAATTTCCAGTTACCATATGTTTAAGGATGATGAATTAAATACACACATATTCGAATCAATCCAGGATAAGTTAGTAGGGAAAGCTGAAAGGCTAGTAGGAAATCGTACGGAAATAAAGGATTGGATAACATTGAAAAATTGCTTAATTCAGTGTTTTTCTGATAGAAGAGACCTAGATAATTTAGTGCAAGAATTAACTAGGACTAGGCCTGAAAAAGGTGAACATCTTTTAAATTTTGGGAATAGAGTACAATTAATTTTAAGCAATGTTATCCAACGTATCGGGAACGATAATACCATTAACATAACACAAAAACAGTGGGATATCAGACATCATGAAAAAACAGCATTGGATACTTTTATTGCAGGATGTACAGGAATTTTAAAAAATAATATGCATCTAAAAAGACCTGATAGTTTAGAGGATGCAATGGCTTATGCCAATGAATTCAATAATTTCCAATCATTGTACGGTCGTTTAGAAGATAGACCGGCGAGACAAAATTTTTATCAAGAAATGACCACCCGAAATTATAATTCGCAACGATCAAATCCATTTTTTCAAAATCAAAATCAAAGTAATTCGTTTCCCCGTCCAAGAACAGATTTACCACCAAGACGATACCCTACGAATAGACAAGTTTTTGGAAATCAAAAACCTTTAAACGTATTTAGACCTGGTCAGATAAGGTCAGACCAGTTACCAAAACCAACCCCAATGTCAACTACATCAAAAAACCCCACGATTCGAACTAATTATTCAAATTTTAGGAATAATTCAGGAAATTTTGGAAATCCTAATTATTTCCAAAGAAATAATGCTAATAATGTGATCAGTGAGGAATTATTTGCTCAAGACTATTTAGATCAAGGAAACCAGTTAGATAGTTACAATCAAGAAACTAATTACAACCCTGAAATCACGGTAGAACCACAAAATACTGTACTAGAAATTGATAATGTAGAGGAAAAAATGAAAGGAAATTTTCAAAATGTTTTCAAACAGCAAATGCACCGATGACAGAAGTTAATATTTCACTGAAAGGTGCCCTACCTTATATAGAAATTAAGTCGTTTAAAATAAAACTTTTAATAGATACGGGTAGTAGTCGCTCAGTAATTAAACCAACATTTGTCAAAGAATATTTTCCGAACAACATTTGGGAATCAGAAAATATTGTTAAAACGGCTTTGGGTAGTCAGAATACAAAATATTGCGCAAACATTCCAATTCTAAAAGACTTCAATATTAATGATGGTATCGAATTTATATTATTTGATTTTCACAATTATTTTGACGGAATCTTGGGATTGACAGATTTATTGAATCTAAATTTGAATATAGATTTAGTGAATAGAATTCTAGTAAATACCAAAGTTAAAATTCCTTTCAAAATTAGGCATCAATTAGATGAATTCTATCATTTTTCTTTAAAACCACGTGAAAAGACTGTCAAGAGAATTCCGGTAACGATATTCAAGGGCGATATCTTAATAGATCCTGTTGACCTGGACGGAATGATGATTTCACAAGGCGTAAGTACTTCCAAAAATGGATACGCCCTCGTGGAAATTCAGAACTATTCGGAGGAAACCATTGACGTTACAATGGAAGAACGCTTTCCAGTAAAACCGTTTGAAGAAGAAACTTACAACATATGTGACTTGAGAAAATTGGAAAGTAATGTGTTATTTTTAAACAATATAAATTGTGAAGATATAAATGATATACAAAAATTAATCAGAACAGATCACATGAATAAGGAGGAAAGAAATGAAATTATAAAATTATGTAAACAGTACTCTGACATATTTCTCAAACCCGGTGATAAACTAACATTTACGTCAAAAACTAAACATGAGATAAAAACAATAGATGAAATTCCTGTACACACTAGGTCATATAGATACCCATTTATTCATAAGGAGGAGGTTCAACGTCAAATTAAAGAAATGCTGGAAAATGAAATCATTCGACCATCCTCAAGTCCTTGGAGTTCACCAATATGGATTGTGCCAAAGAAGATAGATGCAACAAAGAAACAAAAGTGGCGGATCGTAGTAGATTATCGAAAAATCAATGAGAAAACTATAGATTCACGATGGCCCATTCCAAATATTAGTGATATATTAGATAAGCTAGGACGTGCACAATACTTTTCGACTCTGGATCTTGCTAGTGGGTTCCATCAGATAGAAATGGCCCAAAATTCAATTGAAAAAACAGCCTTTACAGTAGAAAATGGTCACTATGAGTATCTCAGAATGCCTTTCGGATTAAAAAATGCCCCTAGCACGTTTCAAAGAGTTATGGATGAAGTTTTAAAAGATGTACAAAATAAAATATGTATGGTTTACATGGACGATATTATTATATTTAGCACTGGCCTCCAGGAACATATTCAAAATTTAAAACTGGTATTTTCCAAATTACGTCAAGCAGGCTTTAAGATACAATTAGATAAAAGTGAATTCCTTCGTAAAGAAGTAGAATTTCTGGGACACGTAGTAACACCATCGGGAATAAAACCAAACCCGAAGAAAATTGAAGCAGTTCAAAATTTTCCTTTACCAACAACCGTTAAAGAAATAAAATCTTTTCTAGGATTAGTTGGTTATTATCGTAAATTTATTAAAGATTTAGCTAAAATAACCAAACCAATGACAAAATGTTTAAAGAAAAACGAAAAAATTGTTCACACTAAAGAATTTCTTGATAGTTTTCAAACTTGTAAAAATATTTTAACTTCTGAACCAGTATTAGCGTATCCGGATTTTTCTAAACCATTCGAACTCAATACAGATGCATCAAACTTTGCTATAGGTGCTATTTTATCTCAAAATGGACATCCGATCGGTTATGCATCTAGAACATTGAACCCAGCCGAAACAAATTATTCCACAATAGAGAAAGAATTACTCGCAGTTGTATGGGGATGTAAATATTATCGTCCATACCTATTTGGAACAAAATTCACAATCTTTACAGATCATAAACCACTTGAATGGGTTTATTCCTTAAAAGAACCAAATAGCCGTTTAGTGAGATGGAGACTCAAACTGGAAGAATTTGATTATACAATTAAATACAAAAAAGGAAACTCTAATACAGCAGCGGATGCACTGTCAAGAAATCCAAAAGAAGATTTAAATGCTTTAGAAACTGCTTCAATAGTTAACAATCCAGGCGATTGTGATGAAGAAATTTTAGAATTCTGCAAAAACATAGAAAGGTACCCACAATTAGATGAACAAACGGTTAAAGAAATATTAGAAAATATAGAACCACCAAAAATTAATGTTATATCTGATATACAAATCAAACCACCCGATAATAAGTGCGGAAATAAAGAAATATCGAAATTAAAGGAAATTCCAAAAGAAACCAATGAGAATACTGACGATGATTTAGAAACAGTGCATACCTCATTAGAGAATCCCATTTTTAATCTACCAATCACAGAGAGAGTATTTAATGGATATAAAAATCAAATTCTTGTAATAATGGGAGATATTCCAGCGGTAAGGTGTCAAAAGGAACAGATTTTTGACAATACAAGGTTTAATGTCATATTGCCAAGAAATAATTTAGTTCCTGGGATTATTCAGTTCGTGAAAGAATATGTCAGTCCTAAACGTTCTTATGCATTTTTGTTTCGAGAACCACAATTGGGAGAAATTTTTACTGTTACGATGCAAAATATTTTCGTAAACACTTCATTTAAATTTGTCCAATGTACAAAAATGCGCGAGGATGTTTTAACAAAGGAAGATCAAGTACAAAAATTAGATCTGCATCATAACACGAAAACTTGTCATAGGGGGATAACAGAGATGAAAACTGCGTTACAAAAAAAATATTATTGGCCAAAAATGGATTCGGATATTGAAGAATATGTTAATAACTGTGAGATATGTCAAAGAAATAAATATGACCGGAACCCACCAATCATTAAGTTTAACTTAACACCAACAACTTCCAAACCTTTTGAGCATATTCATATAGACACATTTAGGATAGAAAATAAATCATTTTTAACAATCATAGATACATTTTCCAGATACGGCCAAGCCTATTTGTTAGATAGTATAACGGGTATATCTATTTCTGAAAATTTGTTCAACTTTATTACACATCATGGACTTCCCCTAAAAATCACTTGTGATCGAGGATCAGAGTTTAAAAATGCTGACTTAGAAGATTTTTGTAAACTATATAAAATAGACTTGCATTTTACCACGTCCAAGAATAGTAATTCCAATTCTCCTGTCGAAAGGTTTCATTCAACAATAATTGAACATTATCGTTGCCTTAAAGAAACTAATAAACATTTGAATCCCGAACAACTTATGAAGAGAGCAGTATTGGGATATAACAATTCAATCCACAGTGTTACTAAATTTACACCTTTTGAAATAATTAAAGGGCATATAAATAATTCGGATTCATTAGACATGAATGATCACGTAATTATATCACATTACGTTCAGGAACATAAAAAAATTTGTCAAGAACTATATAGAGAAATCGCCCAGCAGAATCACAAGATAAAAGAACAAACAATTTCAAAAAGAAATGAGAAACGAGAAGAGCCAGAACTCTACCCCTTAGATAAACCAATATACGTGAAAACGAAGAATCGTAATAAAGCCCTGCCAAAATTTAAAATTTATGATTTAAAAGATCAATCAGAAATTAAAGTAAAAACTGCAAATGCGGAATATCATAAGAATACACTTAAAAGACCTCAAAATACAACAGTCAAAATTTTTCAGGACGACTCCAAAATTTGTGCTAATAATACTGACAATCAGCCTTCAACCAGCAAGGAATGAAGAAGCAAAATTTATTTCAGTTCCAAATCCTTTGTTACCAATTAAATTAGGATCAGCAAGAATAATCTATACGAAACATACATTTCTGTATTATGTAGAAATGGAGTCCTTACTTTCGCAATTAATTAATATTAAGAAATCATATGATTCAATTAGGAACTGTATAACTAAAGATAATATATCGAATCCGATATCTTATCATGGATTGATTGGAAATTTGCTTCCTAGAACAGAGTTTTTTATAAACACAATTGAAAAGAAAATATTCAACCTTTATCCAAATTCAAATCTTCAAAGAAAACGAGGTTTAATAAACGTAATTGGTCACTTTAATAAATGGATATTCGGAAATTTGGACTCTGACGATGGAAAACAATATGATAAGGCGATTAGAAATTTGGAAACGAATCAAATAAGGTTCGAAAAAACTGTAAATGGACAAATAACAATATCTCAGAAAATTGTAAATTTTCTTAATAAAACGATGCAAATAATTTCAGATAATCAAGGAAAACTTAAAAGAGGTATAGAATTAGTTCAAAGTACTATAGATCGAATAATTAGGAATCAAGACCAGTACCTTAGTATTCAAAATATTTTAACGCAAATTAATTTAGATTGTCAAAGTTTAATCTCATTCTTGGACAATTTAGAAGATGCTGTTGTTTTTGCAAAACTCAATTCGATACATAATACTGTAATATCCATTTCTCAAATTAATGAACTATTAATAGAATTAAGTAACATTTATGGAGATGATAAAATACCTAAATTAAATAACTCAGTAGAGTATTATCAATTATTGGGAACGCAAGTATCTTTTGTCAAAGGAAGAATAATTTTTGCAATACATATCCCAATCCTGAAAACAGAAGTTTATAACTTTCATCGCCTATATTCCGTTATCCAAAGAAAATCCATGCTTCTCTTAAAATTCCCTTTCGTGGCACAAAGCAATGATAACCTGCAGTTTAAAGAACACATCTGCCCAGACATTGGAAGAATATTTTTCTGCAAGGAAAGTGAAAACTCTGCCGACGAGTGTGTCGTCAACTTATTGACAAACCGTCCCTTAAAAGGATGCCAAAAGACCCATGTATCGTTGCAACAAACATTAATAGAACAAGTTGCAAACAATAAATTATTAATAATTCCTTCAATGCCGATACAAGTACTGTCAAAGTGTCCATCGGATCATTATACGGAAATCGGAGCACCTACCCTAGTTGAATTTTCAACTGATTGTGAACTCGTTATAGAAGGAAAAACATTTATTAACAAAATGCAAATAAGTCAAGGAATTGCATTTATTCTACCAGAAGTTCAAATGGATTATGTGCCAAATGATCAATCATCAATAGTAATCAACCTCACAAGAATGGATTTTATAGAAAGCCACCATATAAAGGACATTATCGATCATCTACCACCCATAGAAGAAAGCCATCTAGATGAGATATCAATGTGGTCAAGTGCAACTCTTTGGACATTTATAATAATCTCAATAATAATTAGTATTCTTATAGTTAGGTATAAAAAGTTTTGTAATAAGAGAAAAACATTGGAAAAAACATATAATGAAGTAGAAAACACTAACAGTCAAACCCATTCCATTAAGTTTGCCTCTTAAGGATGGAGGAGTTATATCACAACAATTTGCTTAATAATTAAATAATAAGAAACTGCGTAGTGTTTACTACCATCTAGAATTTGCGATTAGAAAACGTATTACCCCTAATTGCGATTTAATATTAAGTTCATAATGTTCTGGAAGCCTTATGCATGGTCAGCATATATTTTAATATAAATAGGGAAAAACGTAGATTTAGGAATCATAATTTTTGTAACCGTATTGTTAGTTACATTTTGTGTTGTTTCCTGTAAAATAAATTTTTAAAAAATAGTTTGGCTGAACCTCAAACTTAACTGGCGTCAGCGTTCGTATTCAGTTTGCCTTTTTTATAAACGATTTCATAGTCGAATTCCTCTAGTTTGATGCGCCATCTAAGGAGTTTTGATGACGGGTCCTTGAGATTAAACAGCCATTGGAGAGGTTTATGATCCGTTATTATCCGGAATTTTCTGCCGAATAAATATGGTCTAAAATATTTGGTTGCCCATACCAAGCATAAACACTCTTTTTCAATGGTAGAATAATTTTGTTCTGACTCGTTGAGCGTTCTAGATGCGTACGCTATTGGCAAGTCCTGCCCTATTGGTCCCTGTGATAGTACGGCACCAAGAGCCACATTGCTCGCGTCGCATGTCAAATTAAAGGGTTTATCTAAATTAGGATATTGCAGTATTGGTTCATTCGTTAGCAAATCTTTACATAGTTCAAAGCATTCGATAAATTCTTTGTTGTGTTCGATTTTTGCTCCTTTCTTCAGGCATTTAGTTAATGGTTTTGTCACTTTCGCAAAATTTTTTATGAATTTCCTGTAATATCCCAATAGTCCTAAAAAACCTTTAATTTGTTTGGTGGTTGTTGGTATGGGGTATTTCCTTATGGCTTTGATCTTTTCCGGGTTTGGTTTCACTCCCTCTGGCGTCACGATGTGCCCTAGGTAAGCAACCTCCCTTCTGAGGAATTCGCTCTTATCGAGTTGGATTTTAAAGTTGGACTCTCTAAGTCTTTTGAACACTGCCCTTAGTCTCTCCATATGCTCTTGTAGAGATGTTGAAAAGATGATTATGTCGTCCAGGTACACAAGACATTTCTCGTTTTGAATGCCCCTTAAAATATTATCCATCACACGCTGGAAAGTGGCGGGTGCATTTTTCAACCCAAACGGCATTCGGGTGTATTCGAAATGCCCATGCTCCGTGCTGAAGGCGGTCTTCTGGATGTCTTCTTCTTCCATCTCGATTTGATGGAATCCACTAGCCAAGTCTAGGGTTGTGAAGTATTGGCACTTCCCAAGCTTGTCTAGTAGATCTGTTATGTTCGGGAGTGGGTATCTGTCATCGATGGTATTTTCATTCAGTTTCCTGAAGTCCACACATACTCTCCACTTTTGTTTTCCCGAAGCATCTAATTTCTTTGGTACCACCCAAATCGGAGCTGACCACGGTGAATTACTGGGTCGGATAATATTTTGTTCGAGCATTTTATCGATCTGATTTTTCACTTCCTGCTTGTGGACAAATGGATAACGATATGTCTTTGCATACACTGGCTGTTCGTCCCTTGTATTAATTTTATGTTTAATTTTATTAGTGAAAGTCAGAGGTTCTCCCTCCTTATAGAAAATATCAGAAAATTCGTTACATAATTCAATTATTTTCCTTTTTTCTTCTTGGTTCATGTGTTCCATTCTGATTAGAGATGAAACGGGCAAATCCGTTAATTTGTTATTACTTTCTATGTGATTAATACTAATTTCTGTTAGATTACTAAATTCTTCAACCGTGATTGGTTCTGAAATATCTAAAGTAATCGGTTCACACGTATTATTCAATATTGTGGTGATCGCTTCACCATTTCTAGCTACGGATATCGAATTTGGTATCTCGCAGTTACCTATCTTAGTATAAGGGATCATTATTTCACCCTTTTTGATATTTGTTCTTATCTTTATAACTTGTTCCGAACGCGGACTTACAGTAACAAAATTAGTTTGTGGTTTTACCTTATAATATTTTAAGGGTATGTGTGCATACGGGGTAATTAAGTATCCCGTATCGTAATCCAATTTTGCCTGTAATAATTTTAAATTATCTATCCCGATCAGCCCATCAAAGATGTGATGGAACTTGAAGAGATAGAATTTCATAAGTGATTCTTCCGGTAGATTGAAAATTTTTGATGCCGGTACATTAGTACTGTACTTATGGGCTGATTGCTGATATACCGTCGATACGATAAATGGTTCTGGTTTAATGAAATTTTGAAAATATTTATTTGCTAAGTCTGGGTCGATGAATGATGTAGTTGAACCACTATCTATCAAAAATTTTAAATCATATTCCGGGAATATTATATAAGATAATTCACTAGATGCTATATTGTTTAATTGAATAGTTTCCGGTATTATTTGCCGTCGCCGTCGAGGCTCGTTACATGAAAAATTTCCGTCCACATCCTCCGTGCAAGAATGTGCTGACGCTGCATTCTCGAAGCTGCGAGAACTATGCGGCGAACATTCGCACGGAAGTGTCATGTTACAACGGCGTGTGCGGTTCGTCGCTCTAATGTCGGTGTCGTTTTCACATTCTTCCGTTGTGTGATATAATTCTTCGACTGCAAAGTTTGGATTGCGATTCGAGTTAAATGGCCTCTGTTGAAAATTTGATTGGGGTCGAAAATTTTTAGATGTATTACGGGTTGAAACGCTCATAGGGGTAGGCTTTGGTAATGGCCTATTTTGGTTGAGTCTAAATACGTTTGTGGATGGTCTTTGCGTAGAATTTTGAGCATTGGCGAAATTGTTAACTCTGAATGGGGGTGATTGTTGGCTTTGAAAGCTAGTGGGCCTGAATGGTGACTGATGCGGGAATGAAAAATTGTTTGGCCTAGAAAAAGATTGCTGTTGGAAATTGGAAAAATTATTCGCATTGAAATTAGAATTATTATTTTGAGGTCTCCTAGAGGTTTGGTTATTTTGTCCTCTAGGATGTTGGGGTCTTGTATGGGTCTGAAAATAGTGGATATTATCCTCTTCGATTACGAACTGTAAAGCCGTAGGGAGATTTGGGGGTCGCATACACCTAATTGTGGTGCCTAAGGGTTCTTTAAGTCCTGAAAGAAATGTCTTCAAGGCTAATTCGTTGTATAAATCCCTTTTAAGATTTTTCCCAGCTTCAGTTAATTCATGCGCACTGACGTAAGAGCAAAGTAGATTTAAAATATGCAAAATCCTGTCATAAAATTGACTCGGCGATTCGGAATTAAGTTGGCGAAGTATAACCAAATCCCTGTTTAAACATGCCTCGTCTCTCTGGTCGGCAAAGTGCCTGCTTAAAATATTTTTTAATTCTGCCCAGTTCGATACCTTCTGGGTTCCCAACACTAATTTTGCATTACCCGTTAGTTTACCAATTATGCAATTTAAAAGATACACATTTTGAAAGTGATTTGGTTGCTGGGCCAAGTAAAATGAGTCAATGACCGAATCACATATCGATAGATATCTTCCTAAATCATTAGGGTTACCGTCAAATTCAGGGATGCACTTCAAGTATTCGGGTTTGAAATCGGCCATGACTGAACACACACTCGTGTTAGATTTTATGGTACGTGAGACTTTGGAATTGTCGGGATTAGAGTCAGTTGAAGTTTCTACTATGGTCAGGGTTTCTAACTGATTAAGTAACTGATCTACACTTGACATCGATTGTACTTACAGTATCAGGATGATGCCTCTCAGGAACATATGGTTGCTTTCTTTGCCTTGTTTGGATCTGGATCTGGTCCACTGGACCAAGCTTCTTCTTCTAATTTCTTTCTTCTTCACTGGTTCGGTAGTTCGCGGTTAGTTCATTAACGTCGATTCGTTAATAAGCCCGAAAACTTATCCGTTACGACTGCGCCACTTATATTTCTTTACTCGTTAGGAGCAATAAAAAAAATGATTTATTTATTTTAAAATTATTACAAGTTCAAATAAAGGCAAAAATTACGTTACACTATCAGTTACGACTTTCAATCACGACAATTACACAAAGAATGCTAATTAACTTAAATCTACTCCTTTTATATAAAACAAAGTTCATAGTCAGCACTATTGCATCCTGGCCGTGCGCTTCCCGCGGTGGTTCGTGGAATCCGCGTGTGGTAATTGGCCTTAAACGGCAAATCGTCAATTTGGCTCTAATAGAAGCGGCACTTTTTGGCCAAATCTTATAATTTGGCGTTATCTCGCAAACGCTACAACCAATTTTGTTCAAATCGTCTCCTTTTGGCAAAATAAGCATAATAAGGCCTTAAACGGCAAATCGTCAATTTGGCTCTAATAGAAGCGGCACTTTTTGGCCAAATCGTACAATTTGACGTTATTTCGCCAACGCTACAACCAATTTTGTTCAAATCGTCTCCTTTTGGCAAAATAAGCATAATAAGGCCTTAAACGGCAAATCGTCAATTTGGCTCTAATAGAAGCGGCACTTTTTGGCCAAATCGTACAATTTGGCGATATTTCGCCAACGCTTCAACCAATTTTGTTCAAATCGTCTCCTTTTGGCAAAATAAGCATAATAAGGCCTTAAACGGCAAATCGTCAATTTGGCTCTAATAGAAGCGGCACTTTTTGGCCAAATCTTATGATTTGGCGATATTTCGCCAACGCTTCAACCAATTTTGTTCAAATCGTCTCCTTTTGGCAAAATAAGCATAATAAGGCCTTAAACGGCAAATCGTCAATTTGGCTCTAATAGAAGCGGCACTTTTTGGCCAAATCTTATGATTTGGCGTTATCTCACAAACGCTACAACCAATTTTGTTCAAATCGTCTCCTTTTGGCAAAATAAGCATAATAAGGCCTTAAACGGCAAATCGTCAATTTGGCTCTAATAGAAGCGGCACTTTTTCGCCAAATCTTATGATTTGGCGTTATCTCACAAACGCTACAACCAATTTTGTTCCAATCGTCTCCTTTTGGCAAAATAAGCATAATAAGGCCTTAAACGGCAAATCGTCAATTTGGCCCTAATAGAAGCGGCACTTTTTGGCCAAATCTTATGATTTGGCGATATTTCGCCAACGCTACAACCAATTTTGTTCAAATCGTGTCCTTTTGGCAAAATAAGCATAATAAGGCCTTAAACGGCAAATCGTCAATTTGGCTCTAATAGAAGCGGCACTTTTTGGCCAAATCTTATGATTTGGCGTTATCTCGCAAACGCTACAACCAATTTTGTTCAAATCGTCTCCTTTTGGCAAAATAAGCATAATAAGGCCTTAAACGGCAAATCGTCAATTTGGCTCTAATAGAAGCGGCACTTTTTGGCCAAATCTTATGATTTGGCGTTATCTCGCAAACGCTACAACCAATTTTGTTCAAATCGTGTCCTTTTGGCAAAATAAGCATAATAAGGCCTTAAACGGCAAATCGTCAATTTGGCTCTAATAGAAGCGGCACTTTTTGGCCAAATCTTATGATTTGGTGTTATCTCGCAAACGCTACAACCAATTTTGTTCAAATCGTCTCCTTTTGGCAAAATAAGCATAATAAGGCCTTAAACGGCAAATCGTCAATTTGGCTCTAACAGAAGCGGCACTTTTTGGCCAAATCGTACAATTTGGCGATATTTCGCCAACGCTACAACCAATTTTGTTCAAATCGTGTCCTTTTGGCAAAATAAGCATAATAAGGCCTTAAACGGCAAATCGTCAATTTGGCTCTAATAGAAGCGGCACTTTTTGGCCAAATCGTACAATTTGGCGATATTTCGCCAACGCTTCAACCAATTTTGTTCAAATCGTCTCCTTTTGGCAAAATAAGCATAATAAGGCCTTAAACGGCAAATCGTCAATTTGGCTCTAATAGAAGCGGCACTTTTTGGCCAAATCGTACAATTAGGCGATATTTCGCCAACGCTACAACCAATTTGGTTCAAATCGTCTCCTTTTGGCAAAATAAGCATAATAAGGCCTTAAACGGCAAATCGTCAATTTGGCTCTAATAGAAGCGGCACTTTTTGGCCAAATCTTATGATTTGGCGATATTTCGCCAACGCTACAACCAATTTTGTTCAAATCGTCTCCTTTTGGCAAAATAAGCATAATAAGGCCTTAAACGGCAAATCGTCAATTTGGCTCTAATAGAAGCGGCACTTTTTGGCCAAATCTTATGATTTGGCGTTATCTCGCAAACGCTACAACCAATTTTGTTCAAATCGTGTCCTTTTGGCAAAATAAGCATAATAAGGCCTTAAACGGCAAATCGTCAATTTGGCTCTAATAGAAGCGGCACTTTTTGGCAAATCTTATGATTTGGCGATATTTCGCCAACGCTACAACCAATTTTGTTCAAATCGTCTCCTTTTGGCAAAATAAGCATAATAAGGCCTTAAACGGCAAATCGTCAATTTGGCTCTAATAGAAGCGGCACTTTTTGGCCAAATCTTATGATTTGGCGTTATCTCGCAAACGCTACAACCAATTTTGTTCAAATCGTCTCCTTTTGGCAAAATAAGCATAATAAGGCCTTAAACGGCAAATCGTCAATTTGGCTCTTATAGAAGCGGCACTTTTTGGCCAAATCGTACAATTTGGCGATATTTCGCCAACGCTTCAACCAATTTTGTTCAAATCGTGTCCTTTTGGCAAAATAAGCATAATAAGGCCTTAAACGGCAAATCGTCAATTTGGCTCTTATAGAAGCGGCACTTTTTGGCCAAATCGTACAATTTGACGTTATCTCGCAAACGCTACAACCAATTTTGTTCAAATCGTCTCCTTTTGGCAAAATAAGCATAATAAGGCCTTAAACGGCAAATCGTCAATTTGGCTCTAATAGAAGCGGCACTTTTTGGCCAAATCTTATGATTTGGCGTTATCTCGCAAACGCTACAACCAATTTTGTTCAAATCGTGTCCTTTTGGCAAAATAAACATAATAAGGCCTTAAACGGCAAATCGTCAATTTGGCTCTAATAGAAGCGGCACTTTTTGGCCAAATCGTACAATTTGACGTTATCTCGCAAACGCTACAACCAATTTTGTTCAAATCGTCTCCTTTTGGCAAAATAAGCATAATAAGGCCTTAAACGGCAAATCGTCAATTTGGCTCTAATAGAAGCGGCACTTTTTGGCCAAATCTTATGATTTGGCGATATTTCGCCAACGCTACAACCAATTTTGTTCAAATCGTCTCCTTTTGGCAAAATAAGCATAATAAGGCCTTAAACGGCAAATCGTCAATTTGGCTCTAATAGAAGCGGCACTTTTTGGCCAAATCGTACAATTTGGCGATATTTCGCCAACGCTTCAACCAATTTTGTTCAAATCGTCTCCTTTTGGCAAAATAAGCATAATAAGGCCTTAAACGGCAAATCGTCAATTTGGCTCTAATAGAAGCGGCACTTTTTGGCCAAATCTTATGATTTGGCGTTATGTCGCAAACGCTACAACCAATTTTGTTCAAATCGTGTCCT
The DNA here is from genome assembly GCF_040115645.1 of Euwallacea fornicatus. NCBI lineage: Eukaryota > Metazoa > Arthropoda > Insecta > Coleoptera > Curculionidae > Euwallacea > Euwallacea fornicatus. The sequence goes on along the minus strand of NW_027096098.1, from coordinate 91,798 downwards.
TTTGGCAAAATAAACATAATAAGGCCTTAAACGGCAAATCGTCAATTTGGCTCTAATAGAAGCGGCACTTTTTGGCCAAATCGTACAATTTGACGTTATCTCGCAAACGCTACAACCAATTTTGTTCAAATCGTCTCCTTTTGGCAAAATAAGCATAATAAGGCCTTAAACGGCAAATCGTCAATTTGGCTCTAATAGAAGCGGCACTTTTTGGCCAAATCTTATGATTTGGCGATATTTCGCCAACGCTACAACCAATTTTGTTCAAATCGTCTCCTTTTGGCAAAATAAGCATAATAAGGCCTTAAACGGCAAATCGTCAATTTGGCTCTAATAGAAGCGGCACTTTTTGGCCAAATCTTATGATTTGGCGTTATCTCGCAAACGCTACAACCAATTTTGTTCAAATCGTGTCCTTTTGGCAAAATAAACATAATAAGGCCTTAAAAGGCAAATCGTCAATTTGGCTCTAATAGAAGCGGCACTTTTTGGCCAAATCTTATGATTTGGCGATATTTCGCCAACGCTACAACCAATTTTGTTCAAATCGTCTCCTTTTGGCAAAATAAGCATAATAAGGCCTTAAACGGCAAATCGTCAATTTGGCTCTAATAGAAGCGGCACTTTTTGGCCAAATCTTATGATTTGGCGATATTTCGCCAACGCTACAACCAATTTTGTTCAAATCGTCTCCTTTTGGCAAAATAAACATAATAAGGCCTTAAACGGCAAATCGTCAATTTGGCTCTAATAGAAGCGGCACTTTTTGGCCAAATCCTACAATTTGGCGATATTTCGCCAACGCTACAACCAATTTTGTTCAAATCGTCTCCTTTTGGCAAAATAAGCATAATAAGGCCTTAAACGGCAAATCGTCAATTTGGCTCTAATAGAAGCGGCACTTTTTGGCCAAATCTTATGATTTGGCGATATTTCGCCAACGCTACAACCAATTTTGTTCAAATCGTCTCCTTTTGGCAAAATAAGCATAATAAGGCCTTAAACGGCAAATCGTCAATTTGGCTCTAATAGAAGCGGCACTTTTTGGCCAAATCTTATGATTTGGCGTTATCTCGCAAACGCTACAACCAATTTTGTTCAAATCGTCTCCTTTTGGCAAAATAAGCATAATAAGGCCTTAAACGGCAAATCGTCAATTTGGCTCTTATAGAAGCGGCACTTTTTGGCCAAATCGTACAATTTGGCGATATTTCGCCAACGCTTCAACCAATTTTGTTCAAATCGTCTCCTTTTGGCAAAATAAGCATAATAAGGCCTTAAACGGCAAATCGTCAATTTGGCTCTTATAGAAGCGGCACTTTTTGGCCAAATCTTATGATTTGGCGTTATCTCGCAAACGCTACAACCAATTTTGTTCAAATCGTGTCCTTTTGGCAAAATAAGCATAATAAGGCCTTAAACGGCAAATCGTCAATTTGGCTCTAATAGAAGAGGCACTTTTTGGCCAAATCGTACAATTTGACGTTATCTCGCAAACGCTACAACCAATTTTGTTCAAATCGTCTCCTTTTGGCAAAATAAGCATAATAAGGCCTTAAACGGCAAATCGTCAATTTGGCTCTAATAGAAGCGGCACTTTTTGGCCAAATCTTATGATTTGGCGATATTTCGCCAACGCTACAACCAATTTTGTTCAAATCGTCTCCTTTTGGCAAAATAAGCATAATAAGGCCTTAAACGGCAAATCGTCAATTTGGCTCTAATAGAAGCGGCACTTTTTGGCCAAATCTTATGATTTGGCGATATTTCGCCAACGCTACAACCAATTTTGTTCAAATCGTCTCCTTTTGGCAAAATAAACATAATAAGGCCTTAAACGGCAAATCGTCAATTTGGCTCTAATAGAAGCGGCACTTTTTGGCCAAATCGTACAATTTGGCGATATTTCGCCAACGCTACAACCAATTTTGTTCAAATCGTCTCCTTTTGGCAAAATAAGCATAATAAGGCCTTAAACGGCAAATCGTCAATTTGGCTCTAATAGAAGCGGCACTTTTTGGCCAAATCGTACAATTTGGCGATATTTCGCCAACGCTTCAACCAATTTTGTTCAAATCGTCTCCTTTTGGCAAAATAAGCATAATAAGGCCTTAAACGGCAAATCGTCAATTTGGCTCTAATAGAAGCGGCACTTTTTGGCCAAATCTTATGATTTGGCGTTATCTCGCAAACGCTACAACCAATTTTGTTCAAATCGTGTCCTTTTGGCAAAATAAGCATAATAAGGCCTTAAACGGCAAATCGTCAATTTGGCTCTAATAGAAGCGGCACTTTTTGGCAAATCTTATGATTTGGCGATATTTCGCCAACGCTACAACCAATTTTGTTCAAATCGTCTCCTTTTGGCAAAATAAGCATAATAAGGCCTTAAACGGCAAATCGTCAATTTGGCTCTAATAGAAGCGGCACTTTTTGGCAAATCTTATGATTTGGCGATATTTCGCCAACGCTACAACCAATTTTGTTCAAATCGTCTCCTTTTGGCAAAATAAGCATAATAAGGCCTTAAACGGCAAATCGTCAATTTGGCTCTAATAGAAGCGGCACTTTTTGGCCAAATCTTATGATTTGGCGTTATCTCGCAAACGCTACAACCAATTTTGTTCAAATCGTCTCCTTTTGGCAAAATAAGCATAATAAGGCCTTAAACGGCAAATCGTCAATTTGGCTCTTATAGAAGCGGCACTTTTTGGCCAAATCGTACAATTTGGCGATATTTCGCCAACGCTTCAACCAATTTTGTTCAAATCGTCTCCTTTTGGCAAAATAAGCATAATAAGGCCTTAAACGGCAAATCGTCAATTTGGCTCTAATAGAAGCGGCACTTTTTGGCCAAATCTTATGATTTGGCGTTATCTCGCAAACGCTACAACCAATTTTGTTCCAATCGTCTCCTTTTGGCAAAATAAGCATAATAAGGCCTTAAACGGCAAATCGTCAATTTGGCCCTAATAGAAGCGGCACTTTTTGGCCAAATCTTATGATTTGGCGATATTTCGCCAACGCTACAACCAATTTTGTTCAAATCGTGTCCTTTTGGCAAAATAAGCATAATAAGGCCTTAAACGGCAAATCGTCAATTTGGCTCTAATAGAAGCGGCACTTTTTGGCCAAATCTTATGATTTGGCGTTATCTCGCAAACGCTACAACCAATTTTGTTCAAATCGTCTCCTTTTGGCAAAATAAGCATAATAAGGCCTTAAACGGCAAATCGTCAATTTGGCTCTAATAGAAGCGGCACTTTTTGGCCAAATCTTATGATTTGGCGTTATCTCGCAAACGCTACAACCAATTTTGTTCAAATCGTGTCCTTTTGGCAAAATAAGCATAATAAGGCCTTAAACGGCAAATCGTCAATTTGGCTCTTATAGAAGCGGCACTTTTTGGCCAAATCGTACAATTTGGCGATATTTCGCCAACGCTTCAACCAATTTTGTTCAAATCGTCTCCTTTTGGCAAAATAAGCATAATAAGGCCTTAAACGGCAAATCGTCAATTTGGCTCTTATAGAAGCGGCACTTTTTGGCCAAATCGTACAATTTGACGTTATCTCGCAAACGCTACAACCAATTTTGTTCAAATCGTCTCCTTTTGGCAAAATAAGCATAATAAGGCCTTAAACGGCAAATCGTCAATTTGGCTCTAATAGAAGCGGCACTTTTTGGCCAAATCTTATGATTTGGCGATATTTCGCCAACGCTACAACCAATTTTGTTCAAATCGTCTCCTTTTGGCAAAATAAACATAATAAGGCCTTAAACGGCAAATCGTCAATTTGGCTCTAATAGAAGCGGCACTTTTTGGCCAAATCGTACAATTTGGCGATATTTCGCCAACGCTACAACCAATTTTGTTCAAATCGTGTCCTTTTGGCAAAATAAGCATAATAAGGCCTTAAACGGCAAATCGTCAATTTGGCTCTAATAGAAGCGGCACTTTTTGGCCAAATCTTATGATTTGGCGATATTTCGCCAACGCTACAACCAATTTTGTTCAAATCGTCTCCTTTTGGCAAAATAAGCATAATAAGGCCTTAAACGGCAAATCGTCAATTTGGCTCTTATAGAAGCGGCACTTTTTGGCCAAATCTTATGATTTGGCGTTATCTCGCAAACGCTACAACCAATTTTGTTCAAATCGTGTCCTTTTGGCAAAATAAGCATAATAAGGCCTTAAACGGCAAATCGTCAATTTGGCTCTAATAGAAGAGGCACTTTTTGGCCAAATCGTACAATTTGACGTTATCTCGCAAACGCTACAACCAATTTTGTTCAAATCGTCTCCTTTTGGCAAAATAAGCATAATAAGGCCTTAAACGGCAAATCGTCAATTTGGCTCTAATAGAAGCGGCACTTTTTGGCCAAATCTTATGATTTGGCGATATTTCGCCAACGCTACAACCAATTTTGTTCAAATCGTCTCCTTTTGGCAAAATAAGCATAATAAGGCCTTAAACGGCAAATCGTCAATTTGGCTCTAATAGAAGCGGCACTTTTTGGCCAAATCTTATGATTTGGCGATATTTCGCCAACGCTACAACCAATTTTGTTCAAATCGTCTCCTTTTGGCAAAATAAACATAATAAGGCCTTAAACGGCAAATCGTCAATTTGGCTCTAATAGAAGCGGCACTTTTTGGCCAAATCGTACAATTTGGCGATATTTCGCAAACGCTACAACCAATTTTGTTCAAATCGTGTCCTTTTGGCAAAATAAGCATAATAAGGCCTTAAACGGCAAATCGTCAATTTGGCTCTAATAGAAGCGGCACTTTTTGGCAAATCTTATGATTTGGCGATATTTCGCCAACGCTACAACCAATTTTGTTCAAATCGTCTCCTTTTGGCAAAATAAACATAATAAGGCCTTAAACGGCAAATCGTCAATTTGGCTCTAATAGAAGCGGCACTTTTTGGCAAATCTTATGATTTGGCGATATTTCGCCAACGCTTCAACCAATTTTGTTCAAATCGTCTCCTTTTGGCAAAATAAGCATAATAAGGCCTTAAACGGCAAATCGTCAATTTGGCTCTAATAGAAGCGGCACTTTTTGGCCAAATCTTATGATTTGGCGTTATCTCGCAAACGCTACAACCAATTTTGTTCAAATCGTCTCCTTTTGGCAAAATAAGCATAATAAGGCCTTAAACGGCAAATCGTCAATTTGGCTCTTATAGAAGCGGCACTTTTTGGCCAAATCGTACAATTTGGCGATATTTCGCCAACGCTTCAACCAATTTTGTTCAAATCGTCTCCTTTTGGCAAAATAAGCATAATAAGGCCTTAAACGGCAAATCGTCAATTTGGCTCTAATAGAAGCGGCACTTTTTGGCCAAATCTTATGATTTGGCGTTATCTCGCAAACGCTACAACCAATTTTGTTCAAATCGTCTCCTTTTGGCAAAATAAGCATAATAAGGCCTTAAACGGCAAATCGTCAATTTGGCTCTTATAGAAGCGGCACTTTTTGGCCAAATCGTACAATTTGGCGATATTTCGCCAACGCTTCAACCAATTTTGTTCAAATCGTCTCCTTTTGGCAAAATAAGCATAATAAGGCCTTAAACGGCAAATCGTCAATTTGGCTCTAATAGAAGCGGCACTTTTTGGCCAAATCTTATGATTTGGCGTTATCTCGCAAACGCTACAACCAATTTTGTTCAAATCGTGTCCTTTTGGCAAAATAAGCATAATAAGGCCTTAAACGGCAAATCGTCAATTTGGCTCTAATAGAAGCGGCACTTTTTGGCCAAATCTTATGATTTGGCGATATTTCGCCAACGCTACAACCAATTTTGTTCAAATCGTCTCCTTTTGGCAAAATAAGCATAATAAGGCCTTAAACGGCAAATCGTCAATTTGGCTCTAATAGAAGCGGCACTTTTTGGCCAAATCGTACAATTTGGCGATATTTCGCCAACGCTTCAACCAATTTTGTTCAAATCGTCTCCTTTTGGCAAAATAAGCATAATAAGGCCTTAAACGGCAAATCGTCAATTTGGCTCTTATAGAAGCGGCACTTTTTGGCCAAATCGTACAATTTGACGTTATCTCGCAAACGCTACAACCAATTTTGTTCAAATCGTCTCCTTTTGGCAAAATAAGCATAATAAGGCCTTAAACGGCAAATCGTCAATTTGGCTCTAATAGAAGCGGCACTTTTTGGCCAAATCTTATGATTTGGCGATATTTCGCCAACGCTACAACCAATTTTGTTCAAATCGTCTCCTTTTGGCAAAATAAGCATAATAAGGCCTTAAACGGCAAATCGTCAATTTGGCTCTAATAGAAGCGGCACTTTTTGGCCAAATCGTACAATTTGGCGATATTTCGCCAACGCTTCAACCAATTTTGTTCAAATCGTCTCCTTTTGGCAAAATAAGCATAATAAGGCCTTAAACGGCAAATCGTCAATTTGGCTCTTATAGAAGCGGCACTTTTTGGCCAAATCGTACAATTTGACGTTATCTCGCAAACGCTACAACCAATTTTGTTCAAATCGTCTCCTTTTGGCAAAATAAGCATAATAAGGCCTTAAACGGCAAATCGTCAATTTGGCTCTAATAGAAGCGGCACTTTTTGGCAAATCTTATGATTTGGCGATATTTCGCCAACGCTACAACCAATTTTGTTCAAATCGTCTCCTTTTGGCAAAATAAACATAATAAGGCCTTAAACGGCAAATCGTCAATTTGGCTCTAATAGAAGCGGCACTTTTTGGCCAAATCGTACAATTTGGCGATATTTCGCCAACGCTACAACCAATTTTGTTCAAATCGTCTCCTTTTGGCAAAATAAGCATAATAAGGCCTTAAACGGCAAATCGTCAATTTGGCTCTAATAGAAGCGGCACTTTTTGGCCAAATCGTACAATTTGACGTTATCTCGCAAACGCTACAACCAATTTTGTTCAAATCGTCTCCTTTTGGCAAAATAAGCATAATAAGGCCTTAAACGGCAAATCGTCAATTTGGCTCTAATAGAAGCGGCACTTTTTGGCCAAATCTTATGATTTGGCGATATTTCGCCAACGCTTCAACCAATTTTGTTCAAATCGTCTCCTTTTGGCAAAATAAGCATAATAAGGCCTTAAACGGTAAATCGTCAATTTGGCTCTAATAGAAGCGGCACTTTTTGGCCAAATCGTACAATTTGGCGATATTTCGCCAACGCTTCAACCAATTTTGTTCAAATCGTCTCCTTTTGGCAAAATAAGCATAATAAGGCCTTAAACGGTAAATCGTCAATTTGGCTCTAATAGAAGCGGCACTTTTTGGCCAAATCGTACAATTTGGCGATATTTCGCCAACGCTTCAACCAATTTTGTTCAAATCGTCTCCTTTTGGCAAAATAAGCATAATAAGGCCTTAAACGGCAAATCGTCAATTTGGCTCTAATAGAAGCGGCACTTTTTGGCCAAATCGTACAATTTGGAGATATTTCGCCAACGCTACAACCAATTTTGTTCAAATCGTGTCCTTTTGGCAAAATAAGCATAATAAGGCCTTAAACGGCAAATCGTCAATTTGGCTCTAATAGAAGCGGCACTTTTTGGCCAAATCTTATGATTTGGCGTTATCTCGCAAACGCTACAACCAATTTTGTTCAAATCGTCTCCTTTTGGCAAAATAAGCATAATAAGGCCTTAAACGGCAAATCGTCAATTTGGCTCTTATAGAAGCGGCACTTTTTGGCCAAATCGTACAATTTGGCGATATTTCGCCAACGCTTCAACCAATTTTGTTCAAATCGTCTCCTTTTGGCAAAATAAGCATAATAAGGCCTTAAACGGCAAATCGTCAATTTGGCTCTAATAGAAGCGGCACTTTTTGGCCAAATCTTATAATTTGGCGTTATCTCGCAAACGCTACAACCAATTTTGTTCAAATCGTCTCCTTTTGGCAAAATAAGCATAATAAGGCCTTAAACGGCAAATCGTCAATTTGGCTCTAATAGAAGCGGCACTTTTTGGCCAAATCTTATGATTTGGCGATATTTCGCCAACGCTACAACCAATTTTGTTCAAATCGTCTCCTTTTGGCAAAATAAACATAATAAGGCCTTAAACGGCAAATCGTCAATTTGGCTCTAATAGAAGCGGCACTTTTTGGCCAAATCGTACAATTTGGCGATATTTCGCCAACGCTACAACCAATTTTGTTCAAATCGTCTCCTTTTGGCAAAATAAGCATAATAAGGCCTTAAACGGCAAATCGTCAATTTGGCTTTAATAGAAGCGGCACTTTTTGGCCAAATCGTACAATTTGACGTTATCTCGCAAACGCTACAACCAATTTTGTTCAAATCGTGTCCTTTTGGCAAAATAAGCATAATAAGGCCTTAAACGGCAAATCGTCAATTTGGCTCTAATAGAAGAGGCACTTTTTGGCCAAATCGTACAATTTGACGTTATCTCGCAAACGCTACAACCAATTTTGTTCAAATCGTCTCCTTTTGGCAAAATAAGCATAATAAGGCCTTAAACGGCAAATCGTCAATTTGGCTCTAATAGAAGCGGCACTTTTTGGCAAATCTTATGATTTGGCGATATTTCGCCAACGCTACAACCAATTTTGTTCAAATCGTCTCCTTTTGGCAAAATAAGCATAATAAGGCCTTAAACGGCAAATCGTCAATTTGGCTCTAATAGAAGCGGCACTTTTTGGCCAAATCTTATGATTTGGCGATATTTCGCCAACGCTACAACCAATTTTGTTCAAATCGTCTCCTTTTGGCAAAGTAAGCATAATAAGGCCTTAAACGGCAAATCGTCAATTTGGCTCTAATAGAAGCGGCACTTTTTGTCCAAATCTTACGATTTGGCGTTATCTCGCAAACGCTACAACCAATTTTGTTCAAATCGTCTCCTTTTGGCAAAATAAGCATAATAAGGCCTTAAACGGCAAATCGTCAATTTGGCTCTAATAGAAGCGGCACTTTTTGGCCAAATCGTACAATTTGGCGATATTTCGCCAACGCTTCAACCAATTTTGTTCAAATCGTCTCCTTTTGGCAAAATAAGCATAATAAGGCCTTAAACGGCAAATCGTCAATTTGGCTCTAATAGAAGCGGCACTTTTTGGCAAATCTTATGATTTGGCGATATTTCGCCAACGCTACAACCAATTTTGTTCAAATCGTCTCCTTTTGGCAAAATAAACATAATAAGGCCTTAAACGGCAAATCGTCAATTTGGCTCTAATAGAAGCGGCACTTTTTGGCCAAATCGTACAATTTGGCGATATTTCGCCAACGCTACAACCAATTTTGTTCAAATCGTGTCCTTTTGGCAAAATAAGCATAATAAGGCCTTAAACGGCAAATCGTCAATTTGGCTCTAATAGAAGCGGCACTTTTTGGCCAAATCTTATGATTTGGCGATATTTCGCCAACGCTACAACCAATTTTGTTCAAATCGTCTCCTTTTGGCAAAATAAACATAATAAGGCCTTAAACGGCAAATCGTCAATTTGGCTCTAATAGAAGCGGCACTTTTTGGCCAAATCGTACAATTTGGCGATATTTCGCCAACGCTACAACCAATTTTGTTCAAATCGTGTCCTTTTGGCAAAATAAGCATAATAAGGCCTTAAACGGCAAATCGTCAATTTGGCTCTAATAGAAGCGGCACTTTTTGGCCAAATCTTATGATTTGGCGTTATCTCGCAAACGCTACAACCAATTTTGTTCAAATCGTCTCCTTTTGGCAAAATAAGCATAATAAGGCCTTAAACGGCAAATCGTCAATTTGGCTCTTATAGAAGCGGCACTTTTTGGCCAAATCGTACAATTTGGCGATATTTCGCCAACGCTTCAACCAATTTTGTTCAAATCGTCTCCTTTTGGCAAAATAAGCATAATAAGGCCTTAAACGGCAAATCGTCAATTTGGCTCTAATAGAAGCGGCACTTTTTGGCCAAATCTTATAATTTGGCGTTATCTCGCAAACGCTACAACCAATTTTGTTCAAATCGTCTCCTTTTGGCAAAATAAGCATAATAAGGCCTTAAACGGCAAATCGTCAATTTGGCTCTAATAGAAGCGGCACTTTTTGGCCAAATCTTATGATTTGGCGATATTTCGCCAACGCTACAACCAATTTTGTTCAAATCGTCTCCTTTTGGCAAAATAAACATAATAAGGCCTTAAACGGCAAATCGTCAATTTGGCTCTAATAGAAGCGGCACTTTTTGGCCAAATCGTACAATTTGGCGATATTTCGCCAACGCTACAACCAATTTTGTTCAAATCGTCTCCTTTTGGCAAAATAAGCATAATAAGGCCTTAAACGGCAAATCGTCAATTTGGCTTTAATAGAAGCGGCACTTTTTGGCCAAATCGTACAATTTGACGTTATCTCGCAAACGCTACAACCAATTTTGTTCAAATCGTGTCCTTTTGGCAAAATAAGCATAATAAGGCCTTAAACGGCAAATCGTCAATTTGGCTCTAATAGAAGAGGCACTTTTTGGCCAAATCGTACAATTTGACGTTATCTCGCAAACGCTACAACCAATTTTGTTCAAATCGTCTCCTTTTGGCAAAATAAGCATAATAAGGCCTTAAACGGCAAATCGTCAATTTGGCTCTAATAGAAGCGGCACTTTTTGGCCAAATCTTACGATTTGGCGATATTTCGCCAACGCTACAACCAATTTTGTTCAAATCGTCTCCTTTTGGCAAAATAAGCATAATAAGGCCTTAAACGGCAAATCGTCAATTTGGCTCTAATAGAAGCGGCACTTTTTGGCCAAATCGTACAATTTGGCGATATTTCGCCAACGCTTCAACCAATTTTGTTCAAATCGTCTCCTTTTGGCAAAATAAGCATAATAAGGCCTTAAACGGCAAATCGTCAATTTGGCTCTAATAGAAGCGGCACTTTTTGGCCAAATTTTATGATTTGGCGTTATCTCGCAAACGCTACAACCAATTTTGTTCAAATCGTGTCCTTTTGGCAAAATAAGCATAATAAGGCCTTAAACGGCAAATCGTCAATTTGGCTCTAATAGAAGCGGCACTTTTTGGCCAAATCTTATGATTTGGCGATATTTCGCCAACGCTACAACCAATTTTGTTCAAATCGTCTCCTTTTGGCAAAATAAGCATAATAAGGCCTTAAACGGCAAATCGTCAATTTGGCTCTAATAGAAGCGGCACTTTTTGGCCAAATCTTATGATTTGGCGTTATCTCGCAAACGCTACAACCAATTTTGTTCAAATCGTCTCCTTTTGGCAAAATAAGCATAATAAGGCCTTAAACGGCAAAACGTCAATTTGGCTCTAATAGAAGCGGCACTTTTTGGCCAAATCTTATGATTTGGCGATATTTCGCCAACGCTACAACCAATTTTGTTCAAATCGTCTCCTTTTGGCAAAATAAACATAATAAGGCCTTAAACGGCAAATCGTCAATTTGGCTCTAATAGAAGCGGCACTTTTTGGCCAAATCGTACAATTTGGCGATATTTCGCCAACGCTTCAACCAATTTTGTTCAAATCGTCTCCTTTTGGCAAAATAAGCATAATAAGGCCACTTATATTTCTTTACTCGTTAGGAGCAATAAAAAAAATGATTTATTTATTTTAAAATTATTACAAGTTCAAATAAAGGCAAAAATTACGTTACACTATCAGTTACGACTTTCAATCACGACAATTACACAAAGAATGCTAATTAACTTAAATCTACTCCTTTTATATAAAACAAAGTTCATAGTCAGCACTATTGCATCCTGGCCGTGCGCTTCCCGCGGTGGTTCGTGGAATCCGCGTGTGGTAATTCCTCCCCCCTAAGAGTGAACTTCAATGGCATCATGGAAGTTGCACGTCCTCCCCTGTGGTTTTGGTGGATGGATCTTGGTTTCTCTTTATTCTGCTCTGTCTCCATTTCCAAAGGGTTGATAGGCAACAGAGGGCTGCAAGGGCGTATAGTAAGATGGTCCACATGCTGGGGTAGGTGACAAGTTCCGTGTAGGTGATTGGTGAAAGCGGGCTGTCCATGGCGATCTTTTCTTCTAATTCGTGGAGGTCGTCTAACTTCAAGTCAGGCAGATGCAGGCTTAAGTTTAGGTATGGCAGTTGTTGCTCCTTTTCGGCTAAGTCCGGAAATAGTATTGGCTCGGGGGTGATTTTCATAACCTTTTCGATATTTTCGGCAATAACTTTTTTCACTGTGATCCGGCATCCTGGAGGGATTCGGCAGATGAAAGTACCCATTAAGTTGCGCTTTTCGTTTAGCGAATTGGGGCAAAACATTTGAACGGTTTCCCTTTTTGGCAATACCATTACCCACTTATGTGTCTCGTCTAGCCGATTGAGGATTGGTTCAGTGACTTTGGCCTCGATTTGGTGGCAATTTGAAGTCTCTCCATCTCTCTGAAGTATCTGGACCTCGCAAGGCGAGTTGCTTCCTATTTCTTCTAATCGAGAATTTGGACAAAGGTATCTTTCTGGCATTAGTTTTTGACAGTTTTCCCTGGTGTACATGTAGTACAATCTGTCCGTGATCAGATACTTATTTCGAGACATTATAAACTTAAACTGACCTTGATGTTGGATTGGGACTGCATGTAGATGGAAAAGGTCAAAAGATCGGTTATGTGCGATGGGAACATGTAATATATGAATGATTCGTAGTTGCGATATGAAACTTTCTGGTTTAATGGTTTTGGCTATTATTGGTATGTTACTTTGTATGGCCTGTAGAGGTAATTGACCTTCATCCAACTGGTTTCGTAACAATTGTAATTCGGTATAAAGTTCTTGATTCGTAATAATGGTTGGATGTAGGACTCCCAATTGAGAAAATACCATTGAATTTTCGATGTCTTGCAAAATCGAATCAACTACTTCGTACATGTTAATAAAATCATTATTAAGTTCCACAAATAACATAAAGTTCCTCCCTGAATTTATCTCGTTCAAATAAGGACGTATTTGATTAATTTTTTCCTCGATCATTTTGTCATTTTTATAGAGTTGCTGTAGAGTTTGATTAAATCGCTCAATGACTGATTTCGATAGTGTCCCTTGATTCATTACTTTTGTCTGGAGTATTTGTTGGTTGGTCTCTAAGTTTTTTATTAGGTTGTTGTATCGATCTCCGTCGGCTGAATCTAAATTTCCCGAGATTAGTTTAAATGCTGTTCCTAACAGATTTACTAATCCTCGTTTTTGTCTAAAGTTTTGGGGTGGAATAATTTCGTTTAATCGTCTCTCAACTTTTTCCTTTAGGAATTTTAGCATTTCAAGAGAGTTTCGGATTTTAATGGTATACTTTTCAAAGGGTTCCGATACGTTAGTGTAAGTTAGAAGATGAGTGGTCTGTAAGTGAAGTCGTTTTACCTGGTTCACTATTGGTTGCATGTCGTAGTAGTGAATCAAGGTATGTACGTGATGAATAACTGAAGCTTTCCCTATCTTTATTGGGATTATACCAGGGTTGTCCGTAAATTCTTTCGTTTCGATTGTTTCTTGCACTTCTGTTTCGTCTATTACATCGGTTAATTTGATCTTACAGCGTTTAAATCTCAGTGAGGGGTGTTTGAAATTTTTCGTTATTACCTTGCTGAACTCGGGGTATAGGTTTGGATCTTCAAAGTACAGAGAGTATAATTTTTGTGGGTCCACATATTCCTTAATAAATTTCATTACATCGTACTCCAAATTGTTCTCAGATAACTGTAGCAAAAACCTTTTCTTTTTTCCAAATAATGTTATTTGTTTTGTTTTAGCTGGCGAGTGATAAACACGTGATATTATAACTTGATGGGCGCCGTACTTTACAGCTGTCTCTTGCATTGGTATTCCCACGACGGGATGTTGTTCGTTGTTGGAATGCACGGTATTTCCATCGTCAGCATTTCCGGCGTTCATCATCTCTGGTATTTCGTTATTGTCACGTTCCGTGTCTGGTTGAGCTATAACTGAAACCTGATCTATATCCATTTCCTCTGGTCGTGTTCGACTCGTGGATTCTTCGAATTTACTTGCTTTTAATGATTCTTTGAATTCTTCCATGTACTGTTCAAGGTTGCTGATATCATCTGTTTCCTTCACGTGTATCTCGATTCGACTTAGGGCGTCAGCGTTCGTATTCAGTTTGCCTTTTTTATAAACGATTTCATAGTCGAATTCCTCTAGTTTGATGCGCCATCTAAGGAGTTTTGATGACGGGTCCTTGAGATTAAACAGCCATTGGAGAGGTTTATGATCCGTTATTATCCGGAATTTTCTGCCGAATAAATATGGTCTAAAATATTTGGTTGCCCATACCAAGCATAAACACTCTTTTTCAATGGTAGAATAATTTTGTTCTGACTCGTTGAGCGTTCTAGATGCGTACGCTATTGGCAAGTCCTGCCCTATTGGTCCCTGTGATAGTACGGCACCAAGAGCCACATTGCTCGCGTCGCATGTCAAATTAAAGGGTTTATCTAAATTAGGATATTGCAGTATTGGTTCATTCGTTAGCAAATCTTTACATAGTTCAAAGCATTCGATAAATTCTTTGTTGTGTTCGATTTTTGCTCCTTTCTTCAGGCATTTAGTTAATGGTTTTGTCACTTTCGCAAAATTTTTTATGAATTTCCTGTAATATCCCAATAGTCCTAAAAAACCTTTAATTTGTTTGGTGGTTGTTGGTATGGGGTATTTCCTTATGGCTTTGATCTTTTCCGGGTTTGGTTTCACTCCCTCTGGCGTCACGATGTGCCCTAGGTAAGCAACCTCCCTTCTGAGGAATTCGCTCTTATCGAGTTGGATTTTAAAGTTGGACTCTCTAAGTCTTTTGAACACTGCCCTTAGTCTCTCCATATGCTCTTGTAGAGATGTTGAAAAGATGATTATGTCGTCCAGGTACACAAGACATTTCTCGTTTTGAATGCCCCTTAAAATATTATCCATCACACGCTGGAAAGTGGCGGGTGCATTTTTCAACCCAAACGGCATTCGGGTGTATTCGAAATGCCCATGCTCCGTGCTGAAGGCGGTCTTCTGGATGTCTTCTTCTTCCATCTCGATTTGATGGAATCCACTAGCCAAGTCTAGGGTTGTGAAGTATTGGCACTTCCCAAGCTTGTCTAGTAGATCTGTTATGTTCGGGAGTGGGTATCTGTCATCGATGGTATTTTCATTCAGTTTCCTGAAGTCCACACATACTCTCCACTTTTGTTTTCCCGAAGCATCTAATTTCTTTGGTACCACCCAAATCGGAGCTGACCACGGTGAATTACTGGGTCGGATAATATTTTGTTCGAGCATTTTATCGATCTGATTTTTCACTTCCTGCTTGTGGACAAATGGATAACGATATGTCTTTGCATACACTGGCTGTTCGTCCCTTGTATTAATTTTATGTTTAATTTTATTAGTGAAAGTCAGAGGTTCTCCCTCCTTATAGAAAATATCAGAAAATTCGTTACATAATTCAATTATTTTCCTTTTTTCTTCTTGGTTCATGTGTTCCATTCTGATTAGAGATGAAACGGGCAAATCCGTTAATTTGTTATTACTTTCTATGTGATTAATACTAATTTCTGTTAGATTACTAAATTCTTCAACCGTGATTGGTTCTGAAATATCTAAAGTAATCGGTTCACACGTATTATTCAATATTGTGGTGATCGCTTCACCATTTCTAGCTACGGATATCGAATTTGGTATCTCGCAGTTACCTATCTTAGTATAAGGGATCATTATTTCACCCTTTTTGATATTTGTTCTTATCTTTATAACTTGTTCCGAACGCGGACTTACAGTAACAAAATTAGTTTGTGGTTTTACCTTATAATATTTTAAGGGTATGTGTGCATACGGGGTAATTAAGTATCCCGTATCGTAATCCAATTTTGCCTGTAATAATTTTAAATTATCTATCCCGATCAGCCCATCAAAGATGTGATGGAACTTGAAGAGATAGAATTTCATAAGTGATTCTTCCGGTAGATTGAAAATTTTTGATGCCGGTACATTAGTACTGTACTTATGGGCTGATTGCTGATATACCGTCGATACGATAAATGGTTCTGGTTTAATGAAATTTTGAAAATATTTATTTGCTAAGTCTGGGTCGATGAATGATGTAGTTGAACCACTATCTATCAAAAATTTTAAATCATATTCCGGGAATATTATATAAGATAATTCACTAGATGCTATATTGTTTAATTGAATAGTTTCCGGTATTATTTGCCGTCGCCGTCGAGGCTCGTTACATGAAAAATTTCCGTCCACATCCTCCGTGCAAGAATGTGCTGACGCTGCATTCTCGAAGCTGCGAGAACTATGCGGCGAACATTCGCACGGAAGTGTCATGTTACAACGGCGTGTGCGGTTCGTCGCTCTAATGTCGGTGTCGTTTTCACATTCTTCCGTTGTGTGATATAATTCTTCGACTGCAAAGTTTGGATTGCGATTCGAGTTAAATGGCCTCTGTTGAAAATTTGATTGGGGTCGAAAATTTTTAGATGTATTACGGGTTGAAACGCTCATAGGGGTAGGCTTTGGTAATGGCCTATTTTGGTTGAGTCTAAATACGTTTGTGGATGGTCTTTGCGTAGAATTTTGAGCATTGGCGAAATTGTTAACTCTGAATGGGGGTGATTGTTGGCTTTGAAAGCTAGTGGGCCTGAATGGTGACTGATGCGGGAATGAAAAATTGTTTGGCCTAGAAAAAGATTGCTGTTGGAAATTGGAAAAATTATTCGCATTGAAATTAGAATTATTATTTTGAGGTCTCCTAGAGGTTTGGTTATTTTGTCCTCTAGGATGTTGGGGTCTTGTATGGGTCTGAAAATAGTGGATATTATCCTCTTCGATTACGAACTGTAAAGCCGTAGGGAGATTTGGGGGTCGCATACACCTAATTGTGGTGCCTAAGGGTTCTTTAAGTCCTGAAAGAAATGTCTTCAAGGCTAATTCGTTGTATAAATCCCTTTTAAGATTTTTCCCAGCTTCAGTTAATTCATGCGCACTGACGTAAGAGCAAAGTAGATTTAAAATATGCAAAATCCTGTCATAAAATTGACTCGGCGATTCGGAATTAAGTTGGCGAAGTATAACCAAATCCCTGTTTAAACATGCCTCGTCTCTCTGGTCGGCAAAGTGCCTGCTTAAAATATTTTTTAATTCTGCCCAGTTCGATACCTTCTGGGTTCCCAACACTAATTTTGCATTACCCGTTAGTTTACCAATTATGCAATTTAAAAGATACACATTTTGAAAGTGATTTGGTTGCTGGGCCAAGTAAAATGAGTCAATGACCGAATCACATATCGATAGATATCTTCCTAAATCATTAGGGTTACCGTCAAATTCAGGGATGCACTTCAAGTATTCGGGTTTGAAATCGGCCATGACTGAACACACACTCGTGTTAGATTTTATGGTACGTGAGACTTTGGAATTGTCGGGATTAGAGTCAGTTGAAGTTTCTACTATGGTCAGGGTTTCTAACTGATTAAGTAACTGATCTACACTTGACATCGATTGTACTTACAGTATCAGGATGATGCCTCTCAGGAACATATGGTTGCTTTCTTTGCCTTGTTTGGATCTGGATCTGGTCCACTGGACCAAGCTTCTTCTTCTAATTTCTTTCTTCTTCACTGGTTCGGTAGTTCGCGGTTAGTTCATTAACGTCGATTCGTTAATAAGCCCGAAAACTTATCCGTTACGACTGCGCCACTTATATTTCTTTACTCGTTAGGAGCAATAAAAAAAATGATTTATTTATTTTAAAATTATTACAAGTTCAAATAAAGGCAAAAATTACGTTACACTATCAGTTACGACTTTCAATCACGACAATTACACAAAGAATGCTAATTAACTTAAATCTACTCCTTTTATATAAAACAAAGTTCATAGTCAGCACTATTGCATCCTGGCCGTGCGCTTCCCGCGGTGGTTCGTGGAATCCGCGTGTGGTAATTGGCCTTAAACGGCAAATCGTCAATTTGGCTCTAATAGAAGCGGCACTTTTTGGCCAAATCTTATAATTTGGCGTTATCTCGCAAACGCTACAACCAATTTTGTTCAAATCGTCTCCTTTTGGCAAAATAAGCATAATAAGGCCTTAAACGGCAAATCGTCAATTTGGCTCTAATAGAAGCGGCACTTTTTGGCCAAATCTTATGATTTGGCGATATTTCGCCAACGCTACAACCAATTTTGTTCAAATCGTCTCCTTTTGGCAAAATAAACATAATAAGGCCTTAAACGGCAAATCGTCAATTTGGCTCTAATAGAAGCGGCACTTTTTGGCCAAATCGTACAATTTGGCGATATTTCGCCAACGCTACAACCAATTTTGTTCAAATCGTCTCCTTTTGGCAAAATAAGCATAATAAGGCCTTAAACGGCAAATCGTCAATTTGGCTCTAATAGAAGCGGCACTTTTTGGCCAAATCGTACAATTTGACGTTATCTCGCAAACGCTACAACCAATTTTGTTCAAATCGTGTCCTTTTGGCAAAATAAGCATAATAAGGCCTTAAACGGCAAATCGTCAATTTGGCTCTAATAGAAGAGGCACTTTTTGGCCAAATCGTACAATTTGACGTTATCTCGCAAACGCTACAACCAATTTTGTTCAAATCGTCTCCTTTTGGCAAAATAAGCATAATAAGGCCTTAAACGGCAAATCGTCAATTTGGCTCTAATAGAAGCGGCACTTTTTGGCCAAATCTTACGATTTGGCGATATTTCGCCAACGCTACAACCAATTTTGTTCAAATCGTCTCCTTTTGGCAAAATAAGCATAATAAGGCCTTAAACGGCAAATCGTCAATTTGGCTCTAATAGAAGCGGCACTTTTTGGCCAAATCGTACAATTTGGCGATATTTCGCCAACGCTTCAACCAATTTTGTTCAAATCGTCTCCTTTTGGCAAAATAAGCATAATAAGGCCTTAAACGGCAAATCGTCAATTTGGCTCTAATAGAAGCGGCACTTTTTGGCCAAATTTTATGATTTGGCGTTATCTCGCAAACGCTACAACCAATTTTGTTCAAATCGTGTCCTTTTGGCAAAATAAGCATAATAAGGCCTTAAACGGCAAATCGTCAATTTGGCTCTAATAGAAGCGGCACTTTTTGGCCAAATCTTATGATTTGGCGATATTTCGCCAACGCTACAACCAATTTTGTTCAAATCGTCTCCTTTTGGCAAAATAAGCATAATAAGGCCTTAAACGGCAAATCGTCAATTTGGCTCTAATAGAAGCGGCACTTTTTGGCCAAATCTTATGATTTGGCGTTATCTCGCAAACGCTACAACCAATTTTGTTCAAATCGTCTCCTTTTGGCAAAATAAGCATAATAAGGCCTTAAACGGCAAAACGTCAATTTGGCTCTAATAGAAGCGGCACTTTTTGGCCAAATCTTATGATTTGGCGATATTTCGCCAACGCTACAACCAATTTTGTTCAAATCGTCTCCTTTTGGCAAAATAAACATAATAAGGCCTTAAACGGCAAATCGTCAATTTGGCTCTAATAGAAGCGGCACTTTTTGGCCAAATCGTACAATTTGACGTTATCTCGCAAATGCTACAACCAATTTTGTTCAAATCGTCTCCTTTTGGCAAAATAAGCATAATAAGGCCTTAAACGGCAAATCGTCAATTTGGCTCTAATAGAAGCGGCACTTTTTGGCCAAATCGTACAATTTGGCGATATTTCGCCAACGCTTCAACCAATTTTGTTCAAATCGTCTCCTTTTGGCAAAATAAGCATAATAAGGCCTTAAACGGCAAATCGTCAATTTGGCTCTAATAGAAGCGGCACTTTTTGGCAAATCTTATGATTTGGCGATATTTCGCCAACGCTACAACCAATTTTGTTCAAATCGTCTCCTTTTGGCAAAATAAGCATAATAAGGCCTTAAACGGCAAATCGTCAATTTGGCTCTAATAGAAGCGGCACTTTTTGGCCAAATCGTACAATTTGACGTTATCTCGCAAACGCTACAACCAATTTTGTTCAAATCGTCTCCTTTTGGCAAAATAAGCATAATAAGGCCTTAAACGGCAAATCGACAATTTGGCTCTAATAGAAGCGGCACTTTTTGGCCAAATCGTACAATTTGGCGATATTTCGCCAACGCTTCAACCAATTTTGTTCAAATCGTCTCCTTTTGGCAAAATAAGCATAATAAGGCCTTAAACGGCAAATCGTCAATTTGGCTCTAATAGAAGCGGCACTTTTTGGCAAATCTTATGATTTGGCGATATTTCGCCAACGCTACAACCAATTTTGTTCAAATCGTCTCCTTTTGGCAAAATAAGCATAATAAGGCCTTAAACGGCAAATCGTCAATTTGGCTCTAATAGAAGCGGCACTTTTTGGCCAAATCTTATGATTTGGCGATATTTCGCCAACGCTTCAACCAATTTTGTTCAAATCGTCTCCTTTTGGCAAAATAAGCATAATAAGGCCTTAAACGGCAAATCGTCAATTTGGCTCTAATAGAAGCGGCACTTTTTCGCCAAATCTTATGATTTGGCGTTATCTCACAAACGCTACAACCAATTTTGTTCCAATCGTCTCCTTTTGGCAAAATAAGCATAATAAGGCCTTAAACGGCAAATCGTCAATTTGGCCCTAATAGAAGCGGCACTTTTTGGCCAAATCTTATGATTTGGCGATATTTCGCCAACGCTACAACCAATTTTGTTCAAATCGTCTCCTTTCGGCAAAATAAGCATAATAAGGCCTTAAACGGCAAATCGTCAATTTGGCTCTAATAGAAGCGGCACTTTTTGGCCAAATCTTATGATTTGGCGATATTTCGCCAACGCTACAACCAATTTTGTTCAAATCGTCTCCTTTTGGCAAAATAAGCATAATAAGGCCTTAAACGGCAAATCGTCAATTTGGCTCTAATAGAAGCGGCACTTTTTGGCCAAATCGTACAATTTGGCGATATTTCGCCAACGCTTCAACCAATTTTGTTCAAATCGTCTCCTTTTGGCAAAATAAGCATAATAAGGCCTTAAACGGCAAATCGTCAATTTGGCTCTATTAGAAGCGGCACTTTTTGGCCAAATCGTACAATTTGACGTTATCTCGCAAACGCTACAACCAATTTTGTTCAAATCGTCTCCTTTTGGCAAAATAAGCATAATAAGGCCTTAAACGGCAAATCGTCAATTTGGCTCTAATAGAAGCGGCACTTTTTGGCCAAATCTTATGATTTGGCGATATTTCGCCAACGCTACAACCAATTTTGTTCAAATCGTCTCCTTTTGGCAAAATAAGCATAATAAGGCCTTAAACGGCAAATCGTCAATTTGGCTCTAATAGAAGCGGCACTTTTTGGCCAAATCTTATGATTTGGCGTTATCTCGCAAACGCTACAACCAATTTTGTTCAAATCGTGTCCTTTTGGCAAAATAAGCATAATAAGGCCTTAAACGGCAAATCGTCAATTTGGCTCTAATAGAAGAGGCACTTTTTGGCCAAATCGTACAATTTGACGTTATCTCGCAAACGCTACAACCAATTTTGTTCAAATCGTCTCCTTTTGGCAAAATAAGCATAATAAGGCCTTAAACGGCAAATCGTCAATTTGGCTCTAATAGAAGCGGCACTTTTTGGCCAAATCTTATGATTTGGCGATATTTCGCCAACGCTACAACCAATTTTGTTCAAATCGTCTCCTTTTGGCAAAATAAGCATAATAAGGCCTTAAACGGCAAATCGTCAATTTGGCTCTAATAGAAGCGGCACTTTTTGGCAAATCTTATGATTTGGCGATATTTCGCCAACGCTACAACCAATTTTGTTCAAATCGTCTCCTTTTGGCAAAATAAGCATAATAAGGCCTTAAACGGCAAATCGTCAATTTGGCTCTAATAGAAGCGGCACTTTTTGGCCAAATCTTATGATTTGGCGATATTTCGCCAACGCTACAACCAATTTTGTTCAAATCGTCTCCTTTTGGCAAAGTAAGCATAATAAGGCCTTAAACGGCAAATCGTCAATTTGGCTCTAATAGAAGCGGCACTTTTTGTCCAAATCTTACGATTTGGCGTTATCTCGCAAACGCTACAACCAATTTTGTTCAAATCGTCTCCTTTTGGCAAAATAAGCATAATAAGGCCTTAAACGGCAAATCGTCAATTTGGCTCTAATAGAAGCGGCACTTTTTGGCCAAATCGTACAATTTGGCGATATTTCGCCAACGCTTCAACCAATTTTGTTCAAATCGTCTCCTTTTGGCAAAATAAGCATAATAAGGCCTTAAACGGCAAATCGTCAATTTGGCTCTAATAGAAGCGGCACTTTTTGGCAAATCTTATGATTTGGCGATATTTCGCCAACGCTACAACCAATTTTGTTCAAATCGTCTCCTTTTGGCAAAATAAGCATAATAAGGCCTTAAACGGCAAATCGTCAATTTGGCTCTAATAGAAGCGGCACTTTTTGGCCAAATCGTACAATTTGACGTTATCTCGCAAACGCTACAACCAATTTTGTTCAAATCGTCTCCTTTTGGCAAAATAAGCATAATAAGGCCTTAAACGGCAAATCGACAATTTGGCTCTAATAGAAGCGGCACTTTTTGGCCAAATCGTACAATTTGGCGATATTTCGCCAACGCTTCAACCAATTTTGTTCAAATCGTCTCCTTTTGGCAAAATAAGCATAATAAGGCCTTAAACGGCAAATCGTCAATTTGGCTCTAATAGAAGCGGCACTTTTTGGCAAATCTTATGATTTGGCGATATTTCGCCAACGCTACAACCAATTTTGTTCAAATCGTCTCCTTTTGGCAAAATAAGCATAATAAGGCCTTAAACGGCAAATCGTCAATTTGGCTCTAATAGAAGCGGCACTTTTTGGCCAAATCTTATGATTTGGCGATATTTCGCCAACGCTTCAACCAATTTTGTTCAAATCGTCTCCTTTTGGCAAAATAAGCATAATAAGGCCTTAAACGGCAAATCGTCAATTTGGCTCTAATAGAAGCGGCACTTTTTCGCCAAATCTTATGATTTGGCGTTATCTCACAAACGCTACAACCAATTTTGTTCCAATCGTCTCCTTTTGGCAAAATAAGCATAATAAGGCCTTAAACGGCAAATCGTCAATTTGGCCCTAATAGAAGCGGCACTTTTTGGCCAAATCTTATGATTTGGCGATATTTCGCCAACGCTACAACCAATTTTGTTCAAATCGTCTCCTTTCGGCAAAATAAGCATAATAAGGCCTTAAACGGCAAATCGTCAATTTGGCTCTAATAGAAGCGGCACTTTTTGGCCAAATCTTATGATTTGGCGATATTTCGCCAACGCTACAACCAATTTTGTTCAAATCGTCTCCTTTTGGCAAAATAAGCATAATAAGGCCTTAAACGGCAAATCGTCAATTTGGCTCTAATAGAAGCGGCACTTTTTGGCCAAATCGTACAATTTGGCGATATTTCGCCAACGCTTCAACCAATTTTGTTCAAATCGTCTCCTTTTGGCAAAATAAGCATAATAAGGCCTTAAACGGCAAATCGTCAATTTGGCTCTATTAGAAGCGGCACTTTTTGGCCAAATCGTACAATTTGACGTTATCTCGCAAACGCTACAACCAATTTTGTTCAAATCGTCTCCTTTTGGCAAAATAAGCATAATAAGGCCTTAAACGGCAAATCGTCAATTTGGCTCTAATAGAAGCGGCACTTTTTGGCCAAATCTTATGATTTGGCGATATTTCGCCAATGCTACAACCAATTTTGTTCAAATCGTCTCCTTTTGGCAAAATAAGCATAATAAGGCCTTAAACGGCAAATCGTCAATTTGGCTCTAATAGAAGCGGCACTTTTTGGCCAAATCTTATGATTTGGCGTTATCTCGCAAACGCTACAACCAATTTTGTTCAAATCGTGTCCTTTTGGCAAAATAAGCATAATAAGGCCTTAAACGGCAAATCGTCAATTTGGCTCTAATAGAAGAGGCACTTTTTGGCCAAATCGTACAATTTGACGTTATCTCGCAAACGCTACAACCAATTTTGTTCAAATCGTCTCCTTTTGGCAAAATAAGCATAATAAGGCCTTAAACGGCAAATCGTCAATTTGGCTCTAATAGAAGCGGCACTTTTTGGCCAAATCTTATGATTTGGCGATATTTCGCCAACGCTACAACCAATTTTGTTCAAATCGTCTCCTTTTGGCAAAATAAGCATAATAAGGCCTTAAACGGCAAATCGTCAATTTGGCTCTAATAGAAGCGGCACTTTTTGGCAAATCTTATGATTTGGCGATATTTCGCCAACGCTACAACCAATTTTGTTCAAATCGTCTCCTTTTGGCAAAATAAGCATAATAAGGCCTTAAACGGCAAATCGTCAATTTGGCTCTAATAGAAGCGGCACTTTTTGGCCAAATCTTATGATTTGGCGATATTTCGCCAACGCTACAACCAATTTTGTTCAAATCGTCTCCTTTTGGCAAAGTAAGCATAATAAGGCCTTAAACGGCAAATCGTCAATTTGGCTCTAATAGAAGCGGCACTTTTTGTCCAAATCTTACGATTTGGCGTTATCTCGCAAACGCTACAACCAATTTTGTTCAAATCGTCTCCTTTTGGCAAAATAAGCATAATAAGGCCTTAAACGGCAAATCGTCAATTTGGCTCTAATAGAAGCGGCACTTTTTGGCCAAATCGTACAATTTGGCGATATTTCGCCAACGCTTCAACCAATTTTGTTCAAATCGTCTCCTTTTGGCAAAATAAGCATAATAAGGCCTTAAACGGCAAATCGTCAATTTGGCTCTAATAGAAGCGGCACTTTTTGGCCAAATCTTATGATTTGGCGATATTTCGCCAACGCTACAACCAATTTTGTTCAAATCGTCTCCTTTTGGCAAAGTAAGCATAATAAGGCCTTAAACGGCAAATCGTCAATTTGGCTCTAATAGAAGCGGCACTTTTTGTCCAAATCTTACGATTTGGCGTTATCTCGCAAACGCTACAACCAATTTTGTTCAAATCGTCTCCTTTTGGCAAAATAAGCATAATAAGGCCTTAAACGGCAAATCGTCAATTTGGCTCTAATAGAAGCGGCACTTTTTGGCCAAATCGTACAATTTGGCGATATTTCGCCAACGCTTCAACCAATTTTGTTCAAATCGTCTCCTTTTGGCAAAATAAGCATAATAAGGCCTTAAACGCCAAATCGTCAATTTGGCTCTAATAGAAGCAGCACTTTTTGGCCAAATCGTACAATTTGGCGATATTTCGCCAACGCTTCAACCAATTTTGTTCAAATCGTCTCCTTTTGGCAAAATAAGCATAATAAGGCCTTAAACGGCAAATCGTCAATTTGGCTCTAATAGAAGCGGCACTTTTTGGCCAAATCTTATGATTTGGCGTTATCTCGCAAACGCTACAACCACTTTTGTTCAAATCGTGTCCTTTTGGCAAAATAAGCATAATAAGGCCTTAAACGGCAAATCGTCAATTTGGCTCTAATAGAAGCGGCACTTTTTGGCCAAATCGTACAATTTGACGTTATCTCGCAAACGCTACAACCAATTTTGTTCAAATCGTCTCCTTTTGGCAAAATAAGCATAATAAGGCCTTAAACGGCAAATCGTCAATTTGGCTCTAATAGAAGCGGCACTTTTTGGCCAAATCGTACAATTTGGCGATATTTCGCCAACGCTACAACCAATTTTGTTCAAATCGTCTCCTTTTGGCAAAATAAGCATAATAAGGCCTTAAACGGCAAATCGTCAATTTGGCTCTAATAGAAGCGGCACTTTTTGGCCAAATCGTACAATTTGGCGATATTTCGCCAACGCTTCAACCAATTTTGTTCAAATCGTCTCCTTTTGGCAAAATAAGCATAATAAGGCCTTAAACGGCAAATCGTCAATTTGGCTCTAATAGAAGCGGCACTTTTTGGCCAAATCGTACAATTTGACGTTATCTCGCAAACGCTACAACCAATTTTGTTCAAATCGTCTCCTTTTGGCAAAATAAGCATAATAAGGCCTTAAACGGCAAATCGTCAATTTGGCTCTAATAGAAGCGGCACTTTTTGGCCAAATCGTACAATTAGGCGATATTTCGCCAACGCTTCAACCAATTTTGTTCAAATCGTCTCCTTTTGGCAAAATAAGCATAATAAGGCCTTAAACGGCAAATCGTCAATTTGGCTCTAATAGAAGCGGCACTTTTTGGCCAAATTTTATGATTTGGCGTTATCTCGCAAACGCTACAACCAATTTTGTTCAAATCGTGTCCTTTTGGCAAAATAACCATAATAAGGCCTTAAACGGCAAATCGTCAATTTGGCTCTAATAGAAGCGGCACTTTTTGGCCAAATCGTACAATTTGGCGATATTTCGCCAACGCTTCAACCAATTTTGTTCAAATCGTCTCCTTTTGGCAAAATAAGCATAATAAGGCCTTAAACGGCAAATCGTCAATTTGGCTCTAATAGAAGCGGCACTTTTTGGCCAAATCTTATGATTTGGCGTTATCTTGCAAACGCTACAACCAATTTTGTTCAAATCGTCTCCTTTTCGCAAAATAAGCATAATAAGGCCTTAAACGGCAAATCGTCAATTTGGCTCTAATAGAAGCGGCACTTTTTGGCCAAATCTTATGATTTGGCGATATTTCGCCAACGCTACAACCACTTTTGTTCAAATCGTGTCCTTTTGGCAAAATAGGCATAATAAGGCCTTAAACGGCAAATCGTCAATTTGGCTCTAATAGAAGCGGCACTTTTTGGCCAAATCTTATGATTTGGCGATATTTCGCCAACGCTTCAACCAATTTTGTTCAAATCGTCTCCTTTTGGCAAAATAAGCATAATAAGGCCTTAAACGGCAAATCGTCAATTTGGCTCTTATAGAAGCGGCACTTTTTGGCCAAATCTTATGATTTGGCGTTATCTCGCAAACGCTACAACCAATTTTGTTCAAATCGTGTCCTTTTGGCAAAATAAGCATAATAAGGCCTTAAACGGCAAATCGTCAATTTGGCTCTAATAGAAGAGGCACTTTTTGGCCAAATCGTACAATTTGACGTTATCTCGCAAACGCTACAACCAATTTTGTTCAAATCGTCTCCTTTTGGCAAAATAAGCATAATAAGGCCTTAAACGGCAAATCGTCAATTTGGCTCTAATAGAAGCGGCACTTTTTGGCCAAATCTTATGATTTGGCGATATTTCGCCAACGCTACAACCAATTTTGTTCAAATCGTCTCCTTTTGGCAAAATAAGCATAATAAGGCCTTAAACGGCAAATCGTCAATTTGGCTCTAATAGAAGCGGCACTTTTTGGCCAAATCTTATGATTTGGCGATATTTCGCCAACGCTACAACCAATTTTGTTCAAATCGTCTCCTTTTGGCAAAGTAAGCATAATAAGGCCTTAAACGGCAAATCGTCAATTTGGCTCTAATAGAAGCGGCACTTTTTGTCCAAATCTTACGATTTGGCGTTATCTCGCAAACGCTACAACCAATTTTGTTCAAATCGTCTCCTTTTGGCAAAATAAGCATAATAAGGCCTTAAACGGCAAATCGTCAATTTGGCTCTAATAGAAGCGGCACTTTTTGGCCAAATCGTACAATTTGGCGATATTTCGCCAACGCTTCAACCAATTTTGTTCAAATCGTCTCCTTTTGGCAAAATAAGCATAATAAGGCCTTAAACGGCAAATCGTCAATTTGGCTCTAATAGAAGCGGCACTTTTTGGCAAATCTTATGATTTGGCGATATTTCGCCAACGCTACAACCAATTTTGTTCAAATCGTCTCCTTTTGGCAAAATAAGCATAATAAGGCCTTAAACGGCAAATCGTCAATTTGGCTCTAATAGAAGCGGCACTTTTTGGCCAAATCGTACAATTTGACGTTATCTCGCAAACGCTACAACCAATTTTGTTCAAATCGTGTCCTTTTGGCAAAATAAGCATAATAAGGCCTTAAACGGCAAATCGTCAATTTGGCTCTAATAGAAGCGGCACTTTTTGGCCAAATCTTATGATTTGGCGTTATCTCACAAACGCTACAACCAATTTTGTTCCAATCGTCTCCTTTTGGCAAAATAAGCATAATAAGGCCTTAAACGGCAAATCGTCAATTTGGCCCTAATAGAAGCGGCACTTTTTGGCCAAATCTTATGATTTGGCGATATTTCGCCAACGCTACAACCAATTTTGTTCAAATCGTCTCCTTTCGGCAAAATAAGCATAATAAGGCCTTAAACGGCAAATCGTCAATTTGGCTCTAATAGAAGCGGCACTTTTTGGCCAAATCTTATGATTTGGCGATATTTCGCCAACGCTACAACCAATTTTGTTCAAATCGTCTCCTTTTGGCAAAATAAGCATAATAAGGCCTTAAACGGCAAATCGTCAATTTGGCTCTAATAGAAGCGGCACTTTTTGGCCAAATCGTACAATTTGGCGATATTTCGCCAACGCTTCAACCAATTTTGTTCAAATCGTCTCCTTTTGGCAAAATAAGCATAATAAGGCCTTAAACGGCAAATCGTCAATTTGGCTCTATTAGAAGCGGCACTTTTTGGCCAAATCGTACAATTTGACGTTATCTCGCAAACGCTACAACCAATTTTGTTCAAATCGTCTCCTTTTGGCAAAATAAGCATAATAAGGCCTTAAACGGCAAATCGTCAATTTGGCTCTAATAGAAGCGGCACTTTTTGGCCAAATCTTATGATTTGGCGATATTTCGCCAACGCTACAACCAATTTTGTTCAAATCGTCTCCTTTTGGCAAAATAAGCATAATAAGGCCTTAAACGGCAAATCGTCAATTTGGCTCTAATAGAAGCGGCACTTTTTGGCCAAATCTTATGATTTGGCGTTATCTCGCAAACGCTACAACCAATTTTGTTCAAATCGTGTCCTTTTGGCAAAATAAGCATAATAAGGCCTTAAACGGCAAATCGTCAATTTGGCTCTAATAGAAGAGGCACTTTTTGGCCAAATCGTACAATTTGACGTTATCTCGCAAACGCTACAACCAATTTTGTTCAAATCGTCTCCTTTTGGCAAAATAAGCATAATAAGGCCTTAAACGGCAAATCGTCAATTTGGCTCTAATAGAAGCGGCACTTTTTGGCCAAATCTTATGATTTGGCGATATTTCGCCAACGCTACAACCAATTTTGTTCAAATCGTCTCCTTTTGGCAAAATAAGCATAATAAGGCCTTAAACGGCAAATCGTCAATTTGGCTCTAATAGAAGCGGCACTTTTTGGCAAATCTTATGATTTGGCGATATTTCGCCAACGCTACAACCAATTTTGTTCAAATCGTCTCCTTTTGGCAAAATAAGCATAATAAGGCCTTAAACGGCAAATCGTCAATTTGGCTCTAATAGAAGCGGCACTTTTTGGCCAAATCTTATGATTTGGCGATATTTCGCCAACGCTACAACCAATTTTGTTCAAATCGTCTCCTTTTGGCAAAGTAAGCATAATAAGGCCTTAAACGGCAAATCGTCAATTTGGCTCTAATAGAAGCGGCACTTTTTGTCCAAATCTTACGATTTGGCGTTATCTCGCAAACGCTACAACCAATTTTGTTCAAATCGTCTCCTTTTGGCAAAATAAGCATAATAAGGCCTTAAACGGCAAATCGTCAATTTGGCTCTAATAGAAGCGGCACTTTTTGGCCAAATCGTACAATTTGGCGATATTTCGCCAACGCTTCAACCAATTTTGTTCAAATCGTCTCCTTTTGGCAAAATAAGCATAATAAGGCCTTAAACGGCAAATCGTCAATTTGGCTCTAATAGAAGCGGCACTTTTTGGCCAAATCTTATGATTTGGCGATATTTCGCCAACGCTACAACCAATTTTGTTCAAATCGTCTCCTTTTGGCAAAGTAAGCATAATAAGGCCTTAAACGGCAAATCGTCAATTTGGCTCTAATAGAAGCGGCACTTTTTGTCCAAATCTTACGATTTGGCGTTATCTCGCAAACGCTACAACCAATTTTGTTCAAATCGTCTCCTTTTGGCAAAATAAGCATAATAAGGCCTTAAACGGCAAATCGTCAATTTGGCTCTAATAGAAGCGGCACTTTTTGGCCAAATCGTACAATTTGGCGATATTTCGCCAACGCTTCAACCAATTTTGTTCAAATCGTCTCCTTTTGGCAAAATAAGCATAATAAGGCCTTAAACGCCAAATCGTCAATTTGGCTCTAATAGAAGCAGCACTTTTTGGCCAAGTCGTACAATTTGGCGATATTTCGCCAACGCTTCAACCAATTTTGTTCAAATCGTCTCCTTTTGGCAAAATAAGCATAATAAGGCCTTAAACGGCAAATCGTCAATTTGGCTCTAATAGAAGCGGCACTTTTTGGCCAAATCTTATGATTTGG
The DNA here is from genome assembly GCF_040115645.1 of Euwallacea fornicatus. Taxonomy (NCBI): domain Eukaryota; kingdom Metazoa; phylum Arthropoda; class Insecta; order Coleoptera; family Curculionidae; genus Euwallacea; species Euwallacea fornicatus. Next base: position 61,407 of record NW_027096098.1, on the reverse strand, counting down.
CGTTATCTCGCAAACGCTACAACCACTTTTGTTCAAATCGTGTCCTTTTGGCAAAATAAGCATAATAAGGCCTTAAACGGCAAATCGTCAATTTGGCTCTAATAGAAGCGGCACTTTTTGGCCAAATCGTACAATTTGACGTTATCTCGCAAACGCTACAACCAATTTTGTTCAAATCGTCTCCTTTTGGCAAAATAAGCATAATAAGGCCTTAAACGGCAAATCGTCAATTTGGCTCTAATAGAAGCGGCACTTTTTGGCCAAATCGTACAATTTGGCGATATTTCGCCAACGCTACAACCAATTTTGTTCAAATCGTCTCCTTTTGGCAAAATAAGCATAATAAGGCCTTAAACGGCAAATCGTCAATTTGGCTCTAATAGAAGCGGCACTTTTTGGCCAAATCGTACAATTTGGCGATATTTCGCCAACGCTTCAACCAATTTTGTTCAAATCGTCTCCTTTTGGCAAAATAAGCATAATAAGGCCTTAAACGGCAAATCGTCAATTTGGCTCTAATAGAAGCGGCACTTTTTGGCCAAATCGTACAATTTGACGTTATCTCGCAAACGCTACAACCAATTTTGTTCAAATCGTCTCCTTTTGGCAAAATAAGCATAATAAGGCCTTAAACGGCAAATCGTCAATTTGGCTCTAATAGAAGCGGCACTTTTTGGCCAAATCGTACAATTAGGCGATATTTCGCCAACGCTTCAACCAATTTTGTTCAAATCGTCTCCTTTTGGCAAAATAAGCATAATAAGGCCTTAAACGGCAAATCGTCAATTTGGCTCTAATAGAAGCGGCACTTTTTGGCCAAATTTTATGATTTGGCGTTATCTCGCAAACGCTACAACCAATTTTGTTCAAATCGTGTCCTTTTGGCAAAATAACCATAATAAGGCCTTAAACGGCAAATCGTCAATTTGGCTCTAATAGAAGCGGCACTTTTTGGCCAAATCGTACAATTTGGCGATATTTCGCCAACGCTTCAACCAATTTTGTTCAAATCGTCTCCTTTTGGCAAAATAAGCATAATAAGGCCTTAAACGGCAAATCGTCAATTTGGCTCTAATAGAAGCGGCACTTTTTGGCCAAATCTTATGATTTGGCGTTATCTTGCAAACGCTACAACCAATTTTGTTCAAATCGTCTCCTTTTCGCAAAATAAGCATAATAAGGCCTTAAACGGCAAATCGTCAATTTGGCTCTAATAGAAGCGGCACTTTTTGGCCAAATCTTATGATTTGGCGATATTTCGCCAACGCTACAACCACTTTTGTTCAAATCGTGTCCTTTTGGCAAAATAAGCATAATAAGGCCTTAAACGGCAAATCGTCAATTTGGCTCTAATAGAAGCGGCACTTTTTGGCCAAATCTTATGATTTGGCGATATTTCGCCAACGCTACAACCAATTTTGTTCAAATCGTCTCCTTTTGGCAAAATAAGCATAATAAGGCCTTAAACGGCAAATCGTCAATTTGGCTCTTATAGAAGCGGCACTTTTTGGCCAAATCGTACAATTTGGCGATATTTCGCCAACGCTTCAACCAATTTTGTTCAAATCGTCTCCTTTTGGCAAAATAAGCATAATAAGGCCTTAAACGGTAAATCGTCAATTTGGCTCTAATAGAAGCGGCACTTTTTGGCCAAATCGTACAATTTGACGTTATCTCGCAAACGCTACAACCAATTTTGTTCAAATCGTCTCCTTTTGGCAAAATAAGTATAATAAGGCCTTAAACGGCAAATCGTCAATTTGGCTCTAATAGAAGCGGCACTTTTTGGCCAAATCTTATGATTTGGCGATATTTCGCCAACGCTACAACCAATATTGTTCAAATCGTCTCCTTTTGGCAAAATAAGCATAATAAGGCCTTAAACGGCAAATCGTCAATTTGGCTCTAATAGAAGCGGCACTTTTTGGCCAAATCGTACAATTTGGCGATATTTCGCCAACGCTTCAACCAATTTTGTTCAAATCGTCTCCTTTTGGCAAAATAAGCATAATAAGGCCTTAAACGGCAAATCGTCAATTTGGCTCTAATAGAAGCGGCACTTTTTGGCCAAATCGTACAATTTGGCGATATTTCGCCAACGCTTCAACCAATTTTGTTCAAATCGTCTCCTTTCGGCAAAATAAGCATAATAAGGCCTTAAACGGCAAATCGTCAATTTGGCTCTAATAGAAGCGGCACTTTTTGGCCAAATCGTACAATTTGGCGATATTTCGCCAACGCTTCAACCAATTTTGTTCAAATCGTCTCCTTTTGGCAAAATAAGCATAATAAGGCCTTAAACGGCAAATCGTCAATTTGGCTCTAATAGAAGCGGCACTTTTTGGCCAAATTTTATGATTTGGCGTTATCTCGCAAACGCTACAACCAATTTTGTTCAAATCGTGTCCTTTTGGCAAAATAACCATAATAAGGCCTTAAACGGCAAATCGTCAATTTGGCTCTAATAGAAGCGGCACTTTTTGGCCAAATCGTACAATTTGGCGATATTTCGCCAACGCTTCAACCAATTTTGTTCAAATCGTCTCCTTTTGGCAAAATAAGCATAATAAGGCCTTAAACGGCAAATCGTCAATTTGGCTCTAATAGAAGCGGCACTTTTTGGCCAAATCTTATGATTTGGCGTTATCTTGCAAACGCTACAACCAATTTTGTTCAAATCGTCTCCTTTTCGCAAAATAAGCATAATAAGGCCTTAAACGGCAAATCGTCAATTTGGCTCTAATAGAAGCGGCACTTTTTGGCCAAATCGTACAATTTGGCGATATTTCGCCAACGCTTCAACCAATTTTGTTCAAATCGTCTCCTTTTGGCAAAATAAGCATAATAAGGCCTTAAACGGCAAATCGTCAATTTGGCTCTAATAGAAGCGGCACTTTTTGGCCAAATCTTATGATTTGGCGTTATCTCGCAAACGCTACAACCACTTTTGTTCAAATCGTGTCCTTTTGGCAAAATAAGCATAATAAGGCCTTAAACGGCAAATCGTCAATTTGGCTCTAATAGAAGCGGCACTTTTTGGCCAAATCGTACAATTTGGCGATATTTCGCCAACGCTTCAACCAATTTTGTTCAAATCGTCTCCTTTCGGCAAAATAAGCATAATAAGGCCTTAAACGGCAAATCGTCAATTTGGCTCTAATAGAAGCGGCACTTTTTGGCCAAATCTTATGATTTGGCGTTATCTCGCAAACGCTACAACCAATTTTGTTCAAATCGTCTCCTTTTGGCAAAATAAGCATAATAAGGCCTTAAACGGCAAATCGTCAATTTGGCTCTAATAGAAGCGGCACTTTTTGGCCAAATCGTACAATTTGACGTTATCTCGCAAACGCTACAACCAATTTTGTTCAAATCGTCTCCTTTTGGCAAAATAAGCATAATAAGGCCTTAAACGGCAAATCGTCAATTTGGCTCTAATAGAAGCGGCACTTTTTGGCCAAATCGTACAATTTGGCGATATTTCGCCAACGCTACAACCAATTTTGTTCAAATCGTCTCCTTTTGGCAGAATAAGCATAATAAGGCCTTAAACGGCAAATCGTCAATTTGGCTCTAATACAAGCGGCACTTTTTGGCCAAATCGTACAATTTGGCGATATTTCGCCAACGCTTCAACCAATTTTGTTCAAATCGTCTCCTTTTGGCAAAATAAGCATAATAAGGCCTTAAACGGCAAATCGTCAATTTGGCTCTAATAGAAGCGGCACTTTTTGGCCAAATCGTACAATTTGACGTTATCTCGCAAACGCTACAACCAATTTTGTTCAAATCGTCTCCTTTTGGCAAAATAAGCATAATAAGGCCTTAAACGGCAAATCGTCAATTTGGCTCTAATAGAAGCGGCACTTTTTGGCCAAATCTTATGATTTGGCGATATTTCGCCAACGCTACAACCAATTTTGTTCAAATCGTCTCCTTTTGGCAAAATAAGCATAATAAGGCCTTAAACGGCAAATCGTCAATTTGGCTCTTATAGAAGCGGCACTTTTTGGCCAAATCGTACAATTTGGCGATATTTCGCCAACGCTTCAACCAATTTTGTTCAAATCGTCTCCTTTTGGCAAAATAAGCATAATAAGGCCTTAAACGGTAAATCGTCAATTTGGCTCTAATAGAAGCGGCACTTTTTGGCCAAATCGTACAATTTGACGTTATCTCGCAAACGCTACAACCAATTTTGTTCAAATCGTCTCCTTTTGGCAAAATAAGTATAATAAGGCCTTAAACGGCAAATCGTCAATTTGGCTCTAATAGAAGCGGCACTTTTTGGCCAAATCTTATGATTTGGCGATATTTCGCCAACGCTACAACCAATATTGTTCAAATCGTCTCCTTTTGGCAAAATAAGCATAATAAGGCCTTAAACGGCAAATCGTCAATTTGGCTCTAATAGAAGCGGCACTTTTTGGCCAAATCGTACAATTTGGCGATATTTCGCCAACGCTTCAACCAATTTTGTTCAAATCGTCTCCTTTTGGCAAAATAAGCATAATAAGGCCTTAAACGGCAAATCGTCAATTTGGCTCTAATAGAAGCGGCACTTTTTGGCCAAATCTTATGATTTGGCGATATTTCGCCAACGCTACAACCAATTTTGTTCAAATCGTCTCCTTTTGGCAAAATAAGCATAATAAGGCCTTAAACGGCAAATCGTCAATTTGGCTCTAATAGAAGCGGCACTTTTTGGCCAAATCGTACAATTTGGCGATATTTCGCCAACGCTTCAACCAATTTTGTTCAAATCGTCTCCTTTTGGCAAAATAAGCGTAATAAGGCCTTAAACGGCAAATCGTCAATTTGGCTCTAATAGAAGCGGCACTTTTTGGCCAAATCTTATGATTTGGCGATATTTCGCCAACGCTTCAACCAATTTTGTTCAAATCGTCTCCTTTCGGCAAAATAAGCATAATAAGGCCTTAAACGGCAAATCGTCAATTTGGCTCTAATAGAAGCGGCACTTTTTGGCCAAATCGTACAATTTGGCGATATTTCGCCAACGCTTCAACCAATTTTGTTCAAATCGTCTCCTTTTGGCAAAATAAGCATAATAAGGCCTTAAACGGCAAATCGTCAATTTGGCTCTAATAGAAGCGGCACTTTTTGGCCAAATCGTACAATTTGACGTTATCTCGCAAACGCTACAACCAATTTTGTTCAAATCGTCTCCTTTTGGCAAAATAAGCATAATAAGGCCTTAAACGGCAAATCGTCAATTTGGCTCTAATAGAAGCGGCACTTTTTGGCCAAATCTTATGATTTGGCGATATTTCGCCAACGCTACAACCAATTTTGTTCAAATCGTCTCCTTTTGGCAAAATAAGCATAATAAGGCCTTAAACGGCAAATCGTCAATTTGGCTCTTATAGAAGCGGCACTTTTTGGCCAAATCGTACAATTTGGCGATATTTCGCCAACGCTTCAACCAATTTTGTTCAAATCGTCTCCTTTTGGCAAAATAAGCATAATAAGGCCTTAAACGGTAAATCGTCAATTTGGCTCTAATAGAAGCGGCACTTTTTGGCCAAATCGTACAATTTGACGTTATCTCGCAAACGCTACAACCAATTTTGTTCAAATCGTCTCCTTTTGGCAAAATAAGTATAATAAGGCCTTAAACGGCAAATCGTCAATTTGGCTCTAATAGAAGCGGCACTTTTTGGCCAAATCTTATGATTTGGCGATATTTCGCCAACGCTACAACCAATATTGTTCAAATCGTCTCCTTTTGGCAAAATAAGCATAATAAGGCCTTAAACGGCAAATCGTCAATTTGGCTCTAATAGAAGCGGCACTTTTTGGCCAAATCGTACAATTTGGCGATATTTCGCCAACGCTTCAACCAATTTTGTTCAAATCGTCTCCTTTTGGCAAAATAAGCATAATAAGGCCTTAAACGGCAAATCGTCAATTTGGCTCTAATAGAAGCGGCACTTTTTGGCCAAATCTTATGATTTGGCGATATTTCGCCAACGCTACAACCAATTTTGTTCAAATCGTCTCCTTTTGGCAAAATAAGCATAATAAGGCCTTAAACGGCAAATCGTCAATTTGGCTCTAATAGAAGCGGCACTTTTTGGCCAAATCGTACAATTTGGCGATATTTCGCCAACGCTTCAACCAATTTTGTTCAAATCGTCTCCTTTTGGCAAAATAAGCGTAATAAGGCCTTAAACGGCAAATCGTCAATTTGGCTCTAATAGAAGCGGCACTTTTTGGCCAAATCTTATGATTTGGCGATATTTCGCCAACGCTTCAACCAATTTTGTTCAAATCGTCTCCTTTCGGCAAAATAAGCATAATAAGGCCTTAAACGGCAAATCGTCAATTTGGCTCTAATAGAAGCGGCACTTTTTGGCCAAATCTTATGATTTGGCGTTATCTCGCAAACGCTACAACCAATTTTGTTCAAATCGTCTCCTTTTGGCAAAATAAGCATAATAAGGCCTTAAACGGCAAATCGTCAATTTGGCTCTAATAGAAGCGGCACTTTTTGGCCAAATCGTACAATTTGACGTTATCTCGCAAACGCTACAACCAATTTTGTTCAAATCGTCTCCTTTTGGCAAAATAAGCATAATAAGGCCTTAAACGGCAAATCGTCAATTTGGCTCTAATAGAAGCGGCACTTTTTGGCCAAATCGTACAATTTGGCGATATTTCGCCAACGCTACAACCAATTTTGTTCAAATCGTCTCCTTTTGGCAGAATAAGCATAATAAGGCCTTAAACGGCAAATCGTCAATTTGGCTCTAATAGAAGCGGCACTTTTTGGCCAAATCGTACAATTTGGCGATATTTCGCCAACGCTTCAACCAATTTTGTTCAAATCGTCTCCTTTTGGCAAAATAAGCATAATAAGGCCTTAAACGGCAAATCGTCAATTTGGCTCTAATAGAAGCGGCACTTTTTGGCCAAATCGTACAATTTGACGTTATCTCGCAAACGCTACAACCAATTTTGTTCAAATCGTCTCCTTTTGGCAAAATAAGCATAATAAGGCCTTAAACGGCAAATCGTCAATTTGGCTCTAATAGAAGCGGCACTTTTTGGCCAAATCTTATGATTTGGCGATATTTCGCCAACGCTACAACCAATTTTGTTCAAATCGTCTCCTTTTGGCAAAATAAGCATAATAAGGCCTTAAACGGCAAATCGTCAATTTGGCTCTTATAGAATCGGCACTTTTTGGCCAAATCGTACAATTTGGCGATATTTCGCCAACGCTTCAACCAATTTTGTTCAAATCGTCTCCTTTTGGCAAAATAAGCATAATAAGGCCTTAAACGGTAAATCGTCAATTTGGCTCTAATAGAAGCGGCACTTTTTGGCCAAATCGTACAATTTGACGTTATCTCGCAAACGCTACAACCAATTTTGTTCAAATCGTCTCCTTTTGGCAAAATAAGTATAATAAGGCCTTAAACGGCAAATCGTCAATTTGGCTCTAATAGAAGCGGCACTTTTTGGCCAAATCTTATGATTTGGCGATATTTCGCCAACGCTACAACCAATATTGTTCAAATCGTCTCCTTTTGGCAAAATAAGCATAATAAGGCCTTAAACGGCAAATCGTCAATTTGGCTCTAATAGAAGCGGCACTTTTTGGCCAAATCGTACAATTTGGCGATATTTCGCCAACGCTTCAACCAATTTTGTTCAAATCGTCTCCTTTTGGCAAAATAAGCATAATAAGGCCTTAAACGGCAAATCGTCAATTTGGCTCTAATAGAAGCGGCACTTTTTGGCCAAATCTTATGATTTGGCGTTATCTCGCAAACGCTACAACCAATTTTGTTCAAATCGTGTCCTTTTGGCAAAATAAGCATAATAAGGCCTTAAACGGCAAATCGTCAATTTGGCTCTAATAGAAGCGGCACTTTTTGGCCAAATCTTATGATTTGGCGATATTTCGCCAACGCTACAACCAATTTTGTTCAAATCGTCTCCTTTTGGCAAAATAAGCATAATAAGGCCTTAAACGGCAAATCGTCAATTTGGCTCTAATAGAAGCGGCACTTTTTGGCCAAATCGTACAATTTGGCGATATTTCGCCAACGCTACAACCAATTTTGTTCAAATCGTGTCCTTTTGGCAAAATAAGCATAATAAGGCCTTAAACGGCAAATCGTCAATTTGGCTCTAATAGAAGCGGCACTTTTTGGCCAAATCTTATGATTTGGCGATATTTCGCCAACGCTACAACCAATTTTGTTCAAATCGTCTCCTTTTGGCAAAATAAGCATAATAAGGCCTTAAACGGCAAATCGTCAATTTGGCTCTAATAGAAGCGGCACTTTTTGGCCAAATCGTACAATTTGGCGATATTTCGCCAACGCTTCAACCAATTTTGTTCAAATCGTCTCCTTTCGGCAAAATAAGCATAATAAGGCCTTAAACGGCAAATCGTCAATTTGGCTCTAATAGAAGCGGCACTTTTTGGCCAAATCTTATGATTTGGCGTTATCTCGCAAACGCTACAACCAATTTTGTTCAAATCGTCTCCTTTTGGCAAAATAAGCATAATAAGGCCTTAAACGGCAAATCGTCAATTTGGCTCTAATAGAAGCGGCACTTTTTGGCCAAATCGTACAATTTGACGTTATCTCGCAAACGCTACAACCAATTTTGTTCAAATCGTCTCCTTTTGGCAAAATAAGCATAATAAGGCCTTAAACGGCAAATCGTCAATTTGGCTCTAATAGAAGCGGCACTTTTTGGCCAAATCGTACAATTTGGCGATATTTCGCCAACGCTACAACCAATTTTGTTCAAATCGTCTCCTTTTGGCAAAATAAGCATAATAAGGCCTTAAACGGCAAATCGTCAATTTGGCTCTAATAGAAGCGGCACTTTTTGGCCAAATCGTACAATTTGGCGATATTTCGCCAACGCTTCAACCAATTTTGTTCAAATCGTCTCCTTTTGGCAAAATAAGCATAATAAGGCCTTAAACGGCAAATCGTCAATTTGGCTCTAATAGAAGCGGCACTTTTTGGCCAAATCGTACAATTTGACGTTATCTCGCAAACGCTACAACCAATTTTGTTCAAATCGTCTCCTTTTGGCAAAATAAGCATAATAAGGCCTTAAACGGCAAATCGTCAATTTGGCTCTAATAGAAGCGGCACTTTTTGGCCAAATCGTACAATTAGGCGATATTTCGCCAACGCTTCAACCACTTTTGTTCAAATCGTGTCCTTTTGGCAAAATAAGCATAATAAGGCCTTAAACGGCAAATCGTCAATTTGGCTCTAATAGAAGCGGCACTTTTTGGCCAAATCTTATGATTTGGCGTTATCTCGCAAACGCTACAACCACTTTTGTTCAAATCGTGTCCTTTTGGCAAAATAAGCATAATAAGGCCTTAAACGGCAAATCGTCAATTTGGCTCTAATAGAAGCGGCACTTTTTGGCCAAATCGTACAATTTGGCGATATTTCGCCAACGCTTCAACCAATTTTGTTCAAATCGTCTCCTTTCGGCAAAATAAGCATAATAAGGCCTTAAACGGCAAATCGTCAATTTGGCTCTAATAGAAGCGGCACTTTTTGTCCAAATCTTACGATTTGGCGTTATCTCGCAAACGCTACAACCAATTTTGTTCAAATCGTCTCCTTTTGGCAAAATAAGCATAATAAGGCCTTAAACGGCAAATCGTCAATTTGGCTCTAATAGAAGCGGCACTTTTTGGCCAAATCGTACAATTTGGCGATATTTCGCCAACGCTTCAACCAATTTTGTTCAAATCGTCTCCTTTTGGCAAAATAAGCATAATAAGGCCTTAAACGGCAAATCGTCAATTTGGCTCTAATAGAAGCGGCACTTTTTGGCCAAATCTTATGATTTGGCGATATTTCGCCAACGCTACAACCAATTTTGTTCAAATCGTCTCCTTTTGGCAAAGTAAGCATAATAAGGCCTTAAACGGCAAATCGTCAATTTGGCTCTAATAGAAGCGGCACTTTTTGTCCAAATCTTACGATTTGGCGTTATCTCGCAAACGCTACAACCAATTTTGTTCAAATCGTCTCCTTTTGGCAAAATAAGCATAATAAGGCCTTAAACGGCAAATCGTCAATTTGGCTCTAATAGAAGCGGCACTTTTTGGCCAAATCGTACAATTTGGCGATATTGCGCCAACGCTTCAACCAATTTTGTTCAAATCGTCTCCTTTTGGCAAAATAAGCATAATAAGGCCTTAAACGGCAAATCGTCAATTTGGCTCTAATAGAAGCGGCACTTTTTGGCCAAATCGTACAATTTGGCGATATTTCGCCAACGCTTCAACCAATTTTGTTCAAATCGTCTCCTTTCGGCAAAATAAGCATAATAAGGCCTTAAACGGCAAATCGTCAATTTGGCTCTAATAGAAGCGGCACTTTTTGGCCAAATCTTATGATTTGGCGTTATCTCGCAAACGCTACAACCAATTTTGTTCAAATCGTCTCCTTTTGGCAAAATAAGCATAATAAGGCCTTAAACGGCAAATCGTCAATTTGGCTCTAATAGAAGCGGCACTTTTTGGCCAAATCGTACAATTTGGCGATATTGCGCCAACGCTTCAACCAATTTTGTTCAAATCGTCTCCTTTTGGCAAAATAAGCATAATAAGGCCTTAAACGGCAAATCGTCAATTTGGCTCTAATAGAAGCGGCACTTTTTGGCCAAATCGTACAATTTGGCGATATTTCGCCAACGCTTCAACCAATTTTGTTCAAATCGTCTCCTTTCGGCAAAATAAGCATAATAAGGCCTTAAACGGCAAATCGTCAATTTGGCTCTAATAGAAGCGGCACTTTTTGGCCAAATCGTACAATTTGACGTTATCTCGCAAACGCTACAACCAATTTTGTTCAAATCGTCTCCTTTTGGCAAAATAAGCATAATAAGGCCTTAAACGGCAAATCGTCAATTTGGCTCTAATAGAAGCGGCACTTTTTGGCCAAATCGTACAATTTGGCGATATTTCGCCAACGCTACAACCAATTTTGTTCAAATCGTCTCCTTTTGGCAAAATAAGCATAATAAGGCCTTAAACGGCAAATCGTCAATTTGGCTCTAATAGAAGCGGCACTTTTTGGCCAAATCGTACAATTAGGCGATATTTCGCCAACGCTACAACCAATTTTGTTCAAATCGTCTCCTTTTCGCAAAATAAGCATAATAAGGCCTTAAACGGCAAATCGTCAATTTGGCTCTAATAGAAGCGGCACTTTTTGGCCAAATCGTACAATTTGGCGATATTTCGCCAACGCTTCAACCAATTTTGTTCAAATCGTCTCCTTTTGGCAAAATAAGCATAATAAGGCCTTAAACGGCAAATCGTCAATTTGGCTCTAATAGAAGCGGCACTTTTTGGCCAAATCTTATGATTTGGCGTTATCTCGCAAACGCTACAACCAATTTTGTTCAAATCGTCTCCTTTTGGCAAAATAAGCATAATAAGGCCTTAAACGGCAAATCGTCAATTTGGCTCTAATAGAAGCGGCACTTTTTGGCCAAATCGTACAATTAGGCGATATTTCGCCAACGCTACAACCAATTTTGTTCAAATCGTCTCCTTTTCGCAAAATAAGCATAATAAGGCCTTAAACGGCAAATCGTCAATTTGGCTCTAATAGAAGCGGCACTTTTTGGCCAAATCGTACAATTTGGCGATATTTCGCCAACGCTTCAACCAATTTTGTTCAAATCGTCTCCTTTTGGCAAAATAAGCATAATAAGGCCTTAAACGGCAAATCGTCAATTTGGCTCTAATAGAAGCGGCACTTTTTGGCCAAATCGTACAATTTGGCGATATTTCGCCAACGCTTCAACCAATTTTGTTCAAATCGTCTCCTTTCGGCAAAATAAGCATAATAAGGCCTTAAACGGCAAATCGTCAATTTGGCTCTAATAGAAGCGGCACTTTTTGGCCAAATCTTATGATTTGGCGTTATCTCGCAAACGCTACAACCAATTTTGTTCAAATCGTCTCCTTTTGGCAAAATAAGCATAATAAGGCCTTAAACGGCAAATCGTCAATTTGGCTCTAATAGAAGCGGCACTTTTTGGCCAAATCGTACAATTTGGCGATATTGCGCCAACGCTTCAACCAATTTTGTTCAAATCGTCTCCTTTTGGCAAAATAAGCATAATAAGGCCTTAAACGGCAAATCGTCAATTTGGCTCTAATAGAAGCGGCACTTTTTGGCCAAATCGTACAATTTGGCGATATTTCGCCAACGCTTCAACCAATTTTGTTCAAATCGTCTCCTTTCGGCAAAATAAGCATAATAAGGCCTTAAACGGCAAATCGTCAATTTGGCTCTAATAGAAGCGGCACTTTTTGGCCAAATCGTACAATTTGACGTTATCTCGCAAACGCTACAACCAATTTTGTTCAAATCGTCTCCTTTTGGCAAAATAAGCATAATAAGGCCTTAAACGGCAAATCGTCAATTTGGCTCTAATAGAAGCGGCACTTTTTGGCCAAATCGTACAATTTGGCGATATTTCGCCAACGCTACAACCAATTTTGTTCAAATCGTCTCCTTTTGGCAAAATAAGCATAATAAGGCCTTAAACGGCAAATCGTCAATTTGGCTCTAATAGAAGCGGCACTTTTTGGCCAAATCGTACAATTAGGCGATATTTCGCCAACGCTACAACCAATTTTGTTCAAATCGTCTCCTTTTCGCAAAATAAGCATAATAAGGCCTTAAACGGCAAATCGTCAATTTGGCTCTAATAGAAGCGGCACTTTTTGGCCAAATCGTACAATTTGGCGATATTTCGCCAACGCTTCAACCAATTTTGTTCAAATCGTCTCCTTTTGGCAAAATAAGCATAATAAGGCCTTAAACGGCAAATCGTCAATTTGGCTCTAATAGAAGCGGCACTTTTTGGCCAAATCTTATGATTTGGCGTTATCTCGCAAACGCTACAACCAATTTTGTTCAAATCGTCTCCTTTTGGCAAAATAAGCATAATAAGGCCTTAAACGGCAAATCGTCAATTTGGCTCTAATAGAAGCGGCACTTTTTGGCCAAATCGTACAATTAGGCGATATTTCGCCAACGCTACAACCAATTTTGTTCAAATCGTCTCCTTTTCGCAAAATAAGCATAATAAGGCCTTAAACGGCAAATCGTCAATTTGGCTCTAATAGAAGCGGCACTTTTTGGCCAAATCGTACAATTTGGCGATATTTCGCCAACGCTTCAACCAATTTTGTTCAAATCGTCTCCTTTTGGCAAAATAAGCATAATAAGGCCTTAAACGGCAAATCGTCAATTTGGCTCTAATAGAAGCGGCACTTTTTGGCCAAATCTTATGATTTGGCGTTATCTCGCAAACGCTACAACCACTTTTGTTCAAATCGTGTCCTTTTGGCAAAATAAGCATAATAAGGCCTTAAACGGCAAATCGTCAATTTGGCTCTAATAGAAGCGGCACTTTTTGGCCAAATCGTACAATTTGGCGATATTTCGCCAACGCTTCAACCAATTTTGTTCAAATCGTCTCCTTTCGGCAAAATAAGCATAATAAGGCCTTAAACGGCAAATCGTCAATTTGGCTCTAATAGAAGCGGCACTTTTTGTCCAAATCTTACGATTTGGCGTTATCTCGCAAACGCTACAACCAATTTTGTTCAAATCGTCTCCTTTTGGCAAAATAAGCATAATAAGGCCTTAAACGGCAAATCGTCAATTTGGCTCTAATAGAAGCGGCACTTTTTGGCCAAATCGTACAATTTGGCGATATTTCGCCAACGCTTCAACCAATTTTGTTCAAATCGTCTCCTTTTGGCAAAATAAGCATAATAAGGCCTTAAACGGCAAATCGTCAATTTGGCTCTAATAGAAGCGGCACTTTTTGGCCAAATCTTATGATTTGGCGATATTTCGCCAACGCTACAACCAATTTTGTTCAAATCGTCTCCTTTTGGCAAAGTAAGCATAATAAGGCCTTAAACGGCAAATCGTCAATTTGGCTCTAATAGAAGCGGCACTTTTTGTCCAAATCTTACGATTTGGCGTTATCTCGCAAACGCTACAACCAATTTTGTTCAAATCGTCTCCTTTTGGCAAAATAAGCATAATAAGGCCTTAAACGGCAAATCGTCAATTTGGCTCTAATAGAAGCGGCACTTTTTGGCCAAATCGTACAATTTGGCGATATTGCGCCAACGCTTCAACCAATTTTGTTCAAATCGTCTCCTTTTGGCAAAATAAGCAAATTACCATCCACGGATTCCACGAACCACCGCGGGAAGCGCACGGCCAGGATGCAATAGTGCTGACTATGAACTTTATTTTATATAAAAGGAGTAGATTTAAGTTAATTAGCATTCTTTGTGTAATTGTCGTGATTGAAAGTCGTAACTGATAGTGTAACGTAATTTTTGCCTTTATTTGAACTTGTAATTATTTTAAAATAAATAAATCATTTTTTTTATTGCTCCCAACGAGTAAAGAAATATAAGTGGCGCAGTCGTAACGGATAAGTTTTCGGGCTTATTAACGAATCGACGTTAATGAACTAACCGCGAACTACCGAACCAGTGAAGAAGAAAGAAATTAGAAGAAGAAGCTTGGACCAGTGGACCAGATCCAGATCCAATCAAGGCAAAGAAAGCAACCATATGTTCCTGAGAGGCATCATCCTGATACTGTAAGTACAATCGATGTCAAGTGTAGATCAGTTACTTAATCAGTTAGAAACCCTGACCATAGTAGAAACTTCAACTGACTCTAATCCCGACAATTCCAAAGTCTCACGTACCATAAAATCTAACACGAGTGTGCATTCAGTCATGGCCGATTTCAAACCCGAATACTTGAAGTGCATTCCTGAATTTGACGGTAACCCTAATGATTTAGGAAGATATCTATCGATATGTGATTCGGTCATTGACTCATTTTACTTGGCCCAGCAACCAAATCACTTTCAAAATGTGTATCTTTTAAATTGCATAATTGGTAAACTAACGGGTAATGCAAAATTAGTGTTGGGAACCCAGAAGGTATCGAACTGGGCAGAATTAAAAAATATTTTAAGCAGGCACTTTGCCGACCAGAGAGACGAGGCATGTTTAAACAGGGATTTGGTTATGCTCCGCCAACTTAATTCCGAATCGCCTAGTCAATTTTATGACAGGATTTTGCATATTTTAAATCTACTTTGCTCTTACGTCAGTGCGCATGAATTAACTGAAGCTGGGAAAAATCTTAAAAGGGATCTATACAACGAATTAGCCTTAAAGACATTTCTTTCAGGACTTAAAGAACCCTTAGGCACCACAATTAGGTGTATGCGACCCCCAAATCTCCCTACGGCTTTACAGTTCGTAATCGAAGAGGATAATATCCACTATTTTCAGACCCATACAAGACCCCAATATCCTAAAGGACAAAATAGCCAAACCTCTAGGAGACCTCAAAATAATAATTTTAATTCCAATGCAAATAATTTTTCCAATTTCCAACAGCAAACTTTTTCTAGACCAAACAATTTTTCATTCCCGCAACAGTCACCATTCAGGCCCACTAGCTTTCAAAGCCAACAATCACCCCCATTCAGAGCTAACAATTTCGCCAATGCTCAAAATTCTACGCAAAGACCATCCACAAACGTATTTAGACCCAACCAAAATAGGCCATTACCAAAGCCTACCCCTATGAGCGTGTCAACCCGTAATACATCTAAAAATTTTCGACCCCAATCAAATTTTCAACAGAGGCCATTTAACCTGAATCGCAATCCAAACTTTGTGGTCGAAGAATTATATCACACAACGGAAGAATGTGAAAACGACACCGACATTAGAGCGACGAACCGCACACGCCGTTGTAACATGACACTTCCGTGCGACTGTTCGCCGCATAGTTCTCGCAGCTTCGAGAATGCAGCGTCAGCACATTCCTGCACGAAGGATGTTTACAGAAATTTTTCATGCAACAAGCCTCGACGGCGACGGCAAATAATACCGGAAACTATTCAATTAAACAATATAGCATCTAGTGAATTATCTTATATAATATTCCCGGAATATGATTTAAAATTTTTGATAGATAGTGGTTCAACTAGATCATTTATCAACCCAGAGTTGGCAAATAAATATTTTCAGAATTTCATTAAACCAGAACCATTTATCGTATCGACGGTATATCAGCAATCAGCCCATAAGTACAGTACTAATGTACCGGCATCAAAAATTTTCAATCTACCGGAAGAATCACTTATGAAATTTTATCTCTTCAAGTTCCATCACATCTTTGATGGGCTGATCGGGATAGATAATTTGAAATTGTTACAGGCAAAATTGGATTACGATACGGGATACTTAATTACCCCGTATGCACACATACCCTTAAAATATTATAAGGTAAAACCACAAACTAATTTTGTTACTGTAAGTCCGCGTTCGGAACAAGTTATAAAGATAAGAACAAATATCAAAAAGGGTGAAATAATGATCCCTTATACTAAGATAGGTAACTGCGAGATACCAAATTCGATATTCGTAGCTAGAAATGGTGAAGCGATCACCACAATAAAAAATAATATGTGTGAACCGATTACTTTAGATATTTCAGAACCAATCGAGGTTGAAGAATTTAGTAATCTAACAGAAGGTAGTATTAATCACACAGAAAGTAATAATAAATTAACGGATTTGCCCGTTTCATCTCTAATCAGAATAGAACATAAAAACAAAGAAAAAAAAGAAAAAATAATTGAATTATGCAACGAATTTTCTGATATTTTTTATAAGAAAGGCAAAATAAATATGAACGCTGACGCTTTAAGTCCAATTGAAATACACGTGAAGGAAACAAATGATATCAGCAACCTTGAACAATACATGGAAGAATTCAACGAATCATTAAAAGCAAGTAAATTCGAAGAATCCACGAGTCGAACACAACCAGAGGAAATGGATATAGATCAGGTTTCAGTTATAGCTCAACCAGACACGGAACGTGACAATAACGAAATACCAGAGATGATGAACGCCGGAAATGCTGACGATGGAAATACCATACATTCCAACAACGAACAACATCCCGTCGTGGGAATACCAATGCAAGAGACAGCGGTAAATTACGGCGCCCATCAAGTTATAATATCACGTGTCTACCACTCGCCAGTTAAAACAAAACAAATAACATTATTTGGAAAAAAGAAAAGGTTTTTGTTACAGTTATCCGAAAACAATTTGGAGTACGATGTAATGAAATTTATTAAGGAATATGTGGACCCACAAAAATTATACTCTCTGTACTTTGAAGATCCAAACCTATACCCCGAGTTCAGCAAGGTAATAACGAAAAATTTCAAACACCCCTCACTGAAGTTTAAACGCTGCATGATCAAATTAATCGATGTAATAGACGAAACAGAAGTGCAAGAAACAATACAGGCATATCATGAAGGAAAGACCAACCATAGAGGCATAGATGAGACAGAACAAAGGATAAAGAACAAATATTATTGGCCTAACATTAAAACGTCCATACAAATGTACATTAACCAATGCGAAATATGCCAAAAGAGCAAATATGCCCGGAACCCAATTAAAATAAAAATGAACATCACACCCACAGCCAGCAGACCATTCGAGATCATCCATTTGGACACTTACACCCTAGAAAAAACAAAATTTTTGACCATCATTGATAGCTTTTCCAAATATGCACAAGCCTATCCATTAAATTCAACAACCGCTCCGGAAATAGCAGATAATTTAATTACATTCTTTTCGCACCATGGAATCCCCACAAAAGTAATCACGGACAACGGAACAGAATTCAAAAACACAGTTGTAACGGAGTTATTACAACTACATAAAGTGGACATTCATTTTTGCTCACCGGAACACCCTCAATCTAATGGAGTAGTGGAAAGGCTACATTCGACATTAACAGAACACGTTCGATTACTAAACAACCAAGGGCAAAAGGATTCACCCATAACAAGAAAGGTCAAACAAGCAATACTGGCGTATAACCACACAATACATTCAATTACCAAATTCAAACCAATCGACATAATCACGGGACACCTTAATAAAGAAG
This sequence comes from Euwallacea fornicatus, assembly GCF_040115645.1. Taxonomy (NCBI): domain Eukaryota; kingdom Metazoa; phylum Arthropoda; class Insecta; order Coleoptera; family Curculionidae; genus Euwallacea; species Euwallacea fornicatus. The sequence continues at coordinate 43,324 of NW_027096098.1, read as the reverse complement.
ACCCCTTTAATATTGATTTGGATCAGGCACTAATGACGAATTACGTTGCCGAACATAAAGAAAGAACCAAAATTTTATACAAAAAACTAAATCAAACGCTTAGCGACGAGAAAGAAAAGAGAACTGGTAGACTAAATGAAAATTTGGAAGAACCCAATATGTTTGAAGAAGAAACCCCAGCTTACGTAGCGACTCATGGAAGAGAAAAGTTACGTGATCCATTTAAAGGCCCCGTGAAAATAGATACAATAAACCCGGATAAGAAAGTAGTTTCAATACAGAACCAGGGCAAGGTTCATATGAGTAACTTGAAAAGACCCCTCCGGAAACGTTATAGTTTTAATAGAACTAAAAATAAAGACTAAGTAAAAATGTATATAAATTATAAGTTAACATATAGAAATAGGTATAGTTTTAAGAATATGTGTGTATACGTACGGCCGATAAAAGAAACTTTTTATTGATTTCAGTAGCAGCATGAGCATGCTCGCATCCCCGGAAACAATAGAAATGAGAGAATTAACGGACAACCCTGGTATAATCCCAATAAAGATAGGGAAAGCTTCAGTTATTCATCACGTACATACCTTGATTCACTACTACGACATGCAACCAATAGTGAACCAGGTAAAACGACTTCACTTACAGACCACTCATCTCCTAACTTACACTAACGTATCGGAACCCTTTGAAAAGTATACCATTAAAATCCGAAACTCTCTTGAAATGCTAAAATTCCTAAAGGAAAAAGTTGAGAGACGATTAAACGAAATTATTCCACCCCAAAACTTTAGACAAAAACGAGGATTAGTAAATCTGTTAGGAACAGCATTTAAACTAATCTTGGGAAATTTAGATTCAGCCGACGGAGATCGATACAACAACCTAATAAAAAACTTAGAGACCAACCAACAAATACTCCAGGCAAAAGTAATGAATCAAGGGACACTATCGAAATCAGTTATTGAGCGATTTAATCAAATTCTACAGCAACTCTATAAAAATGACAAAATGATCGAGGAAAAAATTAATCAAATACGTCCTTATTTGAACGAGATAAATTCAGGGAGGAACTTTATGTTATTTGTGGAACTTAATAATGATTTTATTAACATGTACGAAGTAGTTGATTCGATTTTGCAAGACATCGAAAATTCAATGGTATTTTCTCAATTGGGAGTCCTACATCCAACCATTATTACGAATCAAGAACTTTATACCGAATTACAATTGTTACGAAACCAGTTGGATGAAGGTCAATTACCTCTACAGGCCATACAAAGTAACGTACAAACGTATAGCCAAAACCATTAAACCAGAAAGCTTCATATCGCAACTACGAATCATTCATATATTACATGTTCCCATCGCACATAACCGATCCTTTGACCTTTTCCATCTATATGCAGTCCCAATCCAACATCAAGGTCAGTTTAAGTTTATAATGTCTCGAAATAAGTATCTGATCACGGACAGATTGTACTACATGTACACCAGGGAAAACTGTCAAAAACTAATGCCAGAAAGATACCTTTGTCCAAATTCTCGATTAGAAGAAATAGGAAGCAACTCGCCTTGCGAGGTCCAGATACTTCAGAGAGATGGAGAGACTTCAAATTGCCACCAAATCGAGGCCAAAGTCACTGAACCAATCCTCAATCGGCTAGACGAGACACATAAGTGGGTAATGGTATTGCCAAAAAGGGAAACCGTTCAAATGTTTTGCCCCAATTCGCTAAACGAAAAGCGCAACTTAATGGGTACTTTCATCTGCCGAATCCCTCCAGGATGCCGGATCACAGTGAAAAAAGTTATTGCCGAAAATATCGAAAAGGTTATGAAAATCACCCCCGAGCCAATACTATTTCCGGACTTAGCCGAAAAGGAGCAGCAACTGCCATACCTAAACTTAAGTCTACATCTGCCTGACTTGAAGTTAGACGACCTCCACGAATTAGAAGAAAAGATCGCCATGGACAGCCCGCTTTCACCAATCACCTACAAGGAACTCGTCACCTACCCCAGCATGTGGACCATCTTACTATACGCCCTTGCAGCCCTCTGTTGCCTATCAACCCTTTGGAAATGGAGACAGAGCAGAATAAGGAGAAACCAAGATCCACCCACCAAAACCACAGGGGAAGACGTGCAACTTCCATGATGCCATTGAAGTTCACTCTTAGGGGGGAGGAATTACCATCCACGGATTCCACGAACCACCGCGGGAAGCGCACGGCCAGGATGCAATAGTGCTGACTATGAACTTTATTTTATATAAAAGGAGTAGATTTAAGTTAATTAGCATTCTTTGTGTAATTGTCGTGATTGAAAGTCGTAACTGATAGTGTAACGTAATTTTTGCCTTTATTTGAACTTGTAATTATTTTAAAATAAATAAATCATTTTTTTTATTGCTCCCAACGAGTAAAGAAATATAAGTAGCATAATAAGGCCTTAAACGGCAAATCGTCAATTTGGCTCTAATAGAAGCGGCACTTTTTGGCCAAATCGTACAATTTGGCGATATTTCGCCAACGCTTCAACCAATTTTGTTCAAATCGTCTCCTTTCGGCAAAATAAGCATAATAAGGCCTTAAACGGCAAATCGTCAATTTGGCTCTAATAGAAGCGGCACTTTTTGGCCAAATCTTATGATTTGGCGTTATCTCGCAAACGCTACAACCAATTTTGTTCAAATCGTCTCCTTTTGGCAAAATAAGCATAATAAGGCCTTAAACGGCAAATCGTCAATTTGGCTCTAATAGAAGCGGCACTTTTTGGCCAAATCGTACAATTTGACGTTATCTCGCAAACGCTACAACCAATTTTGTTCAAATCGTCTCCTTTTGGCAAAATAAGCATAATAAGGCCTTAAACGGCAAATCGTCAATTTGGCTCTAATAGAAGCGGCACTTTTTGGCCAAATCGTACAATTTGGCGATATTTCGCCAACGCTACAACCAATTTTGTTCAAATCGTCTCCTTTTGGCAAAATAAGCATAATAAGGCCTTAAACGGCAAATCGTCAATTTGGCTCTAATAGAAGCGGCACTTTTTGGCCAAATCGTACAATTTGGCGATATTTCGCCAACGCTTCAACCAATTTTGTTCAAATCGTCTCCTTTTGGCAAAATAAGCATAATAAGGCCTTAAACGGCAAATCGTCAATTTGGCTCTAATAGAAGCGGCACTTTTTGGCCAAATCGTACAATTTGACGTTATCTCGCAAACGCTACAACCAATTTTGTTCAAATCGTCTCCTTTTGGCAAAATAAGCATAATAAGGCCTTAAACGGCAAATCGTCAATTTGGCTCTAATAGAAGCGGCACTTTTTGGCCAAATCGTACAATTTGGCGATATTTCGCCAACGCTTCAACCAATTTTGTTCAAATCGTCTCCTTTTGGCAAAATAAGCATAATAAGGCCTTAAACGGCAAATCGTCAATTTGGCTCTAATAGAAGCGGCACTTTTTGGCCAAATCGTACAATTTGACGTTATCTCGCAAACGCTACAACCAATTTTGTTCAAATCGTCTCCTTTTCGCAAAATAAGCATAATAAGGCCTTAAACGGCAAATCGTCAATTTGGCTCTAATAGAAGCGGCACTTTTTGGCCAAATCGTACAATTTGGCGATATTTCGCCAACGCTTCAACCAATTTTGTTCAAATCGTCTCCTTTTGGCAAAATAAGCATAATAAGGCCTTAAACGGCAAATCGTCAATTTGGCTCTAATAGAAGCGGCACTTTTTGGCCAAATCTTATGATTTGGCGTTATCTCTCAAACGCTACAACCAATTTTGTTCAAATCGTCTCCTTTTGGCAAAATAAGCATAATAAGGCCTTAAACGGCAAATCGTCAATTTGGCTCTAATAGAAGCGGCACTTTTTGGCCAAATCGTACAATTAGGCGATATTTCGCCAACGCTACAACCAATTTTGTTCAAATCGTCTCCTTTTCGCAAAATAAGCATAATAAGGCCTTAAACGGCAAATCGTCAATTTGGCTCTAATAGAAGCGGCACTTTTTGGCCAAATCGTACAATTTGGCGATATTTCGCCAACGCTTCAACCAATTTTGTTCAAATCGTCTCCTTTTGGCAAAATAAGCATAATAAGGCCTTAAACGGCAAATCGTCAATTTGGCTCTAATAGAAGCGGCACTTTTTGGCCAAATCTTATGATTTGGCGTTATCTCGCAAACGCTACAACCACTTTTGTTCAAATCGTGTCCTTTTGGCAAAATAAGCATAATAAGGCCTTAAACGGCAAATCGTCAATTTGGCTCTAATAGAAGCGGCACTTTTTGGCCAAATCTTATGATTTGGCGATATTTCGCCAACGCTACAACCAATTTTGTTCAAATCGTCTCCTTTTGGCAAAGTAAGCATAATAAGGCCTTAAACGGCAAATCGTCAATTTGGCTCTAATAGAAGCGGCACTTTTTGTCCAAATCTTACGATTTGGCGTTATCTCGCAAACGCTACAACCAATTTTGTTCAAATCGTCTCCTTTTGGCAAAATAAGCATAATAAGGCCTTAAACGGCAAATCGTCAATTTGGCTCTAATAGAAGCGGCACTTTTTGGCCAAATCGTACAATTTGGCGATATTGCGCCAACGCTTCAACCAATTTTGTTCAAATCGTCTCCTTTTGGCAAAATAAGCATAATAAGGCCTTAAACGGCAAATCGTCAATTTGGCTCTAATAGAAGCGGCACTTTTTGGCCAAATCGTACAATTTGGCGATATTTCGCCAACGCTTCAACCAATTTTGTTCAAATCGTCTCCTTTTGGCAAAATAAGCATAATAAGGCCTTAAACGCCAAATCGTCAATTTGGCTCTAATAGAAGCGGCACTTTTTGGCCAAATCGTACAATTTGGCGATATTTCGCCAACGCTTCAACCAATTTTGTTCAAATCGTCTCCTTTTGGCAAAATAAGCATAATAAGGCCTTAAACGGCAAATCGTCAATTTGGCTCTAATAGAAGCGGCACTTTTTGGCCAAATCTTATGATTTGGCGTTATCTCGCAAACGCTACAACCACTTTTGTTCAAATCGTGTCCTTTTGGCAAAATAAGCATAATAAGGCCTTAAACGGCAAATCGTCAATTTGGCTCTAATAGAAGCGGCACTTTTTGGCCAAATCGTACAATTTGACGTTATCTCGCAAACGCTACAACCAATTTTGTTCAAATCGTCTCCTTTTGGCAAAATAAGCATAATAAGGCCTTAAACGGCAAATCGTCAATTTGGCTCTAATAGAAGCGGCACTTTTTGGCCAAATCGTACAATTTGGCGATATTTCGCCAACGCTTCAACCAATTTTGTTCAAATCGTCTCCTTTTGGCAAAATAAGCATAATAAGGCCTTAAACGGTAAATCGTCAATTTGGCTCTAATAGAAGCGGCACTTTTTGGCCAAATCGTATAATTTGACGTTATCTCGCAAACGCTACAACCAATTTTGTTCAAATCGTCTCCTTTTGGCAAAATAAGTATAATAAGGCCTTAAACGGCAAATCGTCAATTTGGCTCTAATAGAAGCGGCACTTTTTGGCCAAATCTTATGATTTGGCGATATTTCGCCAACGCTACAACCAATATTGTTCAAATCGTCTCCTTTTGGCAAAATAAGCATAATAAGGCCTTAAACGGCAAATCGTCAATTTGGCTCTAATAGAAGCGGCACTTTTTGGCCAAATCTTATGATTTGGCGTTATCTCGCAAACGCTACAACCACTTTTGTTCAAATCGTGTCCTTTTGGCAAAATAAGCATAATAAGGCCTTAAACGGCAAATCGTCAATTTGGCTCTAATAGAAGCGGCACTTGTTGGCCAAATCGTACAATTTGGCGATATTTCGCCAACGCTTCAACCAATTTTGTTCAAATCGTCTCCTTTCGGCAAAATAAGCATAATAAGGCCTTAAACGGCAAATCGTCAATTTGGCTCTAATAGAAGCGGCACTTTTTGGCCAAATCTTATGATTTGGCGTTATCTCGCAAACGCTACAACCAATTTTGTTCAAATCGTCTCCTTTTGGCAAAATAAGCATAATAAGGCCTTAAACGGCAAATCGTCAATTTGGCTCTAATAGAAGCGGCACTTTTTGGCCAAATCGTACAATTTGACGTTATCTCGCAAACGCTACAACCAATTTTGTTCAAATCGTCTCCTTTTGGCAAAATAAGCATAATAAGGCCTTAAACGGCAAATCGTCAATTTGGCTCTAATAGAAGCGGCACTTTTTGGCCAAATCGTACAATTTGGCGATATTTCGCCAACGCTACAACCAATTTTGTTCAAATCGTCTCCTTTTGGCAGAATAAGCATAATAAGGCCTTAAACGGCAAATCGTCAATTTGGCTCTAATAGAAGCGGCACTTTTTGGCCAAATCGTACAATTTGGCGATATTTCGCCAACGCTTCAACCAATTTTGTTCAAATCGTCTCCTTTTGGCAAAATAAGCATAATAAGGCCTTAAACGGCAAATCGTCAATTTGGCTCTAATAGAAGCGGCACTTTTTGGCCAAATCGTACAATTTGACGTTATCTCGCAAACGCTACAACCAATTTTGTTCAAATCGTCTCCTTTTGGCAAAATAAGCATAATAAGGCCTTAAACGGCAAATCGTCAATTTGGCTCTAATAGAAGCGGCACTTTTTGGCCAAATCTTATGATTTGGCGATATTTCGCCAACGCTACAACCAATTTTGTTCAAATCGTCTCCTTTTGGCAAAATAAGCATAATAAGGCCTTAAACGGCAAATCGTCAATTTGGCTCTTATAGAAGCGGCACTTTTTGGCCAAATCGTACAATTTGGCGATATTTCGCCAACGCTTCAACCAATTTTGTTCAAATCGTCTCCTTTTGGCAAAATAAGCATAATAAGGCCTTAAACGGCAAATCGTCAATTTGGCTCTAATAGAAGCGGCACTTTTTGGCCAAATCGTACAATTTGACGTTATCTCGCAAACGCTACAACCAATTTTGTTCAAATCGTCTCCTTTTGGCAAAATAAGCATAATAAGGCCTTAAACGGCAAATCGTCAATTTGGCTCTAATAGAAGCGGCACTTTTTGGCCAAATCTTATGATTTGGCGATATTTCGCCAACGCTACAACCAATTTTGTTCAAATCGTCTCCTTTTGGCAAAATAAGCATAATAAGGCCTTAAACGGCAAATCGTCAATTTGGCTCTAATAGAAGCGGCACTTTTTGGCCAAATCTTATGATTTGGCGTTATCTCGCAAACGCTACAACCAATTTTGTTCAAATCGTGTCCTTTTGGCAAAATAAGCATAATAAGGCCTTAAACGGCAAATCGTCAATTTGGCTCTAATAGAAGCGGCACTTTTTGGCCAAATCTTATGATTTGGCGATATTTCGCCAACGCTACAACCAATTTTGTTCAAATCGTCTCCTTTTGGCAAAATAAGCATAATAAGGCCTTAAACGGCAAATCGTCAATTTGGCTCTAATAGAAGCGGCACTTTTTGGCCAAATCTTATGATTTGACGTTATCTCGCAAACGCTACAACCAATTTTGTTCAAATCGTCTCCTTTTGGCAAAATAAGTATAATAAGGCCTTAAACGGCAAATCGTCAATTTGGCTCTAATAGAAGCGGCACTTTTTGGCCAAATCTTATGATTTGGCGATATTTCGCCAACGCTACAACCAATATTGTTCAAATCGTCTCCTTTTGGCAAAATAAGCATAATAAGGCCTTAAACGGCAAATCGTCAATTTGGCTCTAATAGAAGCGGCACTTTTTGGCCAAATCTTATGATTTGGCGTTATCTCGCAAACGCTACAACCACTTTTGTTCAAATCGTGTCCTTTTGGCAAAATAAGCATAATAAGGCCTTAAACGGCAAATCGTCAATTTGGCTCTAATAGAAGCGGCACTTTTTGGCCAAATCGTACAATTTGGCGATATTTCGCCAACGCTTCAACCAATTTTGTTCAAATCGTCTCCTTTCGGCAAAATAAGCATAATAAGGCCTTAAACGGCAAATCGTCAATTTGGCTCTAATAGAAGCGGCACTTTTTGGCCAAATCGTACAATTTGACGTTATCTCGCAAACGCTACAACCAATTTTGTTCAAATCGTCTCCTTTTGGCAAAATAAGCATAATAAGGCCTTAAACGGCAAATCGTCAATTTGGCTCTAATAGAAGCGGCACTTTTTGGCCAAATCGTACAATTTGGCGATATTTCGCCAACGCTACAACCAATTTTGTTCAAATCGTCTCCTTTTGGCAAAATAAGCATAATAAGGCCTTAAACGGCAAATCGTCAATTTGGCTCTAATAGAAGCGGCACTTTTTGGCCAAATCGTACAATTTGGCGATATTTCGCCAACGCTTCAACCAATTTTGTTCAAATCGTCTCCTTTTGGCAAAATAAGCATAATAAGGCCTTAAACGGCAAATCGTCAATTTGGCTCTAATAGAAGCGGCACTTTTTGGCCAAATCGTACAATTTGACGTTATCTCGCAAACGCTACAACCAATTTTGTTCAAATCGTCTCCTTTTGGCAAAATAAGCATAATAAGGCCTTAAACGGCAAATCGTCAATTTGGCTCTAATAGAAGCGGCACTTTTTGGCCAAATCGTACAATTTGGCGATATTTCGCCAACGCTTCAACCAATTTTGTTCAAATCGTCTCCTTTTGGCAAAATAAGCATAATAAGGCCTTAAACGGCAAATCGTCAATTTGGCTCTAATAGAAGCGGCACTTTTTGGCCAAATCGTACAATTTGACGTTATCTCGCAAACGCTACAACCAATTTTGTTCAAATCGTCTCCTTTTCGCAAAATAAGCATAATAAGGCCTTAAACGGCAAATCGTCAATTTGGCTCTAATAGAAGCGGCACTTTTTGGCCAAATCGTACAATTTGGCGATATTTCGCCAACGCTTCAACCAATTTTGTTCAAATCGTCTCCTTTTGGCAAAATAAGCATAATAAGGCCTTAAACGGCAAATCGTCAATTTGGCTCTAATAGAAGCGGCACTTTTTGGCCAAATCTTATGATTTGGCGTTATCTCTCAAACGCTACAACCAATTTTGTTCAAATCGTCTCCTTTTGGCAAAATAAGCATAATAAGGCCTTAAACGGCAAATCGTCAATTTGGCTCTAATAGAAGCGGCACTTTTTGGCCAAATCGTACAATTAGGCGATATTTCGCCAACGCTACAACCAATTTTGTTCAAATCGTCTCCTTTTCGCAAAATAAGCATAATAAGGCCTTAAACGGCAAATCGTCAATTTGGCTCTAATAGAAGCGGCACTTTTTGGCCAAATCGTACAATTTGGCGATATTTCGCCAACGCTTCAACCAATTTTGTTCAAATCGTCTCCTTTTGGCAAAATAAGCATAATAAGGCCTTAAACGGCAAATCGTCAATTTGGCTCTAATAGAAGCGGCACTTTTTGGCCAAATCTTATGATTTGGCGTTATCTCGCAAACGCTACAACCACTTTTGTTCAAATCGTGTCCTTTTGGCAAAATAAGCATAATAAGGCCTTAAACGGCAAATCGTCAATTTGGCTCTAATAGAAGCGGCACTTTTTGGCCAAATCTTATGATTTGGCGATATTTCGCCAACGCTACAACCAATTTTGTTCAAATCGTCTCCTTTTGGCAAAGTAAGCATAATAAGGCCTTAAACGGCAAATCGTCAATTTGGCTCTAATAGAAGCGGCACTTTTTGTCCAAATCTTACGATTTGGCGTTATCTCGCAAACGCTACAACCAATTTTGTTCAAATCGTCTCCTTTTGGCAAAATAAGCATAATAAGGCCTTAAACGGCAAATCGTCAATTTGGCTCTAATAGAAGCGGCACTTTTTGGCCAAATCGTACAATTTGGCGATATTGCGCCAACGCTTCAACCAATTTTGTTCAAATCGTCTCCTTTTGGCAAAATAAGCATAATAAGGCCTTAAACGGCAAATCGTCAATTTGGCTCTAATAGAAGCGGCACTTTTTGGCCAAATCGTACAATTTGGCGATATTTCGCCAACGCTTCAACCAATTTTGTTCAAATCGTCTCCTTTTGGCAAAATAAGCATAATAAGGCCTTAAACGCCAAATCGTCAATTTGGCTCTAATAGAAGCGGCACTTTTTGGCCAAATCGTACAATTTGGCGATATTTCGCCAACGCTTCAACCAATTTTGTTCAAATCGTCTCCTTTTGGCAAAATAAGCATAATAAGGCCTTAAACGGCAAATCGTCAATTTGGCTCTAATAGAAGCGGCACTTTTTGGCCAAATCTTATGATTTGGCGTTATCTCGCAAACGCTACAACCACTTTTGTTCAAATCGTGTCCTTTTGGCAAAATAAGCATAATAAGGCCTTAAACGGCAAATCGTCAATTTGGCTCTAATAGAAGCGGCACTTTTTGGCCAAATCGTACAATTTGACGTTATCTCGCAAACGCTACAACCAATTTTGTTCAAATCGTCTCCTTTTGGCAAAATAAGCATAATAAGGCCTTAAACGGCAAATCGTCAATTTGGCTCTAATAGAAGCGGCACTTTTTGGCCAAATCGTACAATTTGGCGATATTTCGCCAACGCTTCAACCAATTTTGTTCAAATCGTCTCCTTTTGGCAAAATAAGCATAATAAGGCCTTAAACGGTAAATCGTCAATTTGGCTCTAATAGAAGCGGCACTTTTTGGCCAAATCGTATAATTTGACGTTATCTCGCAAACGCTACAACCAATTTTGTTCAAATCGTCTCCTTTTGGCAAAATAAGTATAATAAGGCCTTAAACGGCAAATCGTCAATTTGGCTCTAATAGAAGCGGCACTTTTTGGCCAAATCTTATGATTTGGCGATATTTCGCCAACGCTACAACCAATATTGTTCAAATCGTCTCCTTTTGGCAAAATAAGCATAATAAGGCCTTAAACGGCAAATCGTCAATTTGGCTCTAATAGAAGCGGCACTTTTTGGCCAAATCTTATGATTTGGCGTTATCTCGCAAACGCTACAACCACTTTTGTTCAAATCGTGTCCTTTTGGCAAAATAAGCATAATAAGGCCTTAAACGGCAAATCGTCAATTTGGCTCTAATAGAAGCGGCACTTTTTGGCCAAATCGTACAATTTGGCGATATTTCGCCAACGCTTCAACCAATTTTGTTCAAATCGTCTCCTTTCGGCAAAATAAGCATAATAAGGCCTTAAACGGCAAATCGTCAATTTGGCTCTAATAGAAGCGGCACTTTTTGGCCAAATCTTATGATTTGGCGTTATCTCGCAAACGCTACAACCAATTTTGTTCAAATCGTCTCCTTTTGGCAAAATAAGCATAATAAGGCCTTAAACGGCAAATCGTCAATTTGGCTCTAATAGAAGCGGCACTTTTTGGCCAAATCGTACAATTTGACGTTATCTCGCAAACGCTACAACCAATTTTGTTCAAATCGTCTCCTTTTGGCAAAATAAGCATAATAAGGCCTTAAACGGCAAATCGTCAATTTGGCTCTAATAGAAGCGGCACTTTTTGGCCAAATCGTACAATTTGGCGATATTTCGCCAACGCTACAACCAATTTTGTTCAAATCGTCTCCTTTTGGCAGAATAAGCATAATAAGGCCTTAAACGGCAAATCGTCAATTTGGCTCTAATAGAAGCGGCACTTTTTGGCCAAATCGTACAATTTGGCGATATTTCGCCAACGCTTCAACCAATTTTGTTCAAATCGTCTCCTTTTGGCAAAATAAGCATAATAAGGCCTTAAACGGCAAATCGTCAATTTGGCTCTAATAGAAGCGGCACTTTTTGGCCAAATCGTACAATTTGACGTTATCTCGCAAACGCTACAACCAATTTTGTTCAAATCGTCTCCTTTTGGCAAAATAAGCATAATAAGGCCTTAAACGGCAAATCGTCAATTTGGCTCTAATAGAAGCGGCACTTTTTGGCCAAATCTTATGATTTGGCGATATTTCGCCAACGCTACAACCAATTTTGTTCAAATCGTCTCCTTTTGGCAAAATAAGCATAATAAGGCCTTAAACGGCAAATCGTCAATTTGGCTCTTATAGAAGCGGCACTTTTTGGCCAAATCGTACAATTTGGCGATATTTCGCCAACGCTTCAACCAATTTTGTTCAAATCGTCTCCTTTTGGCAAAATAAGCATAATAAGGCCTTAAACGGCAAATCGTCAATTTGGCTCTAATAGAAGCGGCACTTTTTGGCCAAATCGTACAATTTGACGTTATCTCGCAAACGCTACAACCAATTTTGTTCAAATCGTCTCCTTTTGGCAAAATAAGCATAATAAGGCCTTAAACGGCAAATCGTCAATTTGGCTCTAATAGAAGCGGCACTTTTTGGCCAAATCTTATGATTTGGCGATATTTCGCCAACGCTACAACCAATTTTGTTCAAATCGTCTCCTTTTGGCAAAATAAGCATAATAAGGCCTTAAACGGCAAATCGTCAATTTGGCTCTAATAGAAGCGGCACTTTTTGGCCAAATCTTATGATTTGGCGTTATCTCGCAAACGCTACAACCAATTTTGTTCAAATCGTGTCCTTTTGGCAAAATAAGCATAATAAGGCCTTAAACGGCAAATCGTCAATTTGGCTCTAATAGAAGCGGCACTTTTTGGCCAAATCTTATGATTTGGCGATATTTCGCCAACGCTACAACCAATTTTGTTCAAATCGTCTCCTTTTGGCAAAATAAGCATAATAAGGCCTTAAACGGCAAATCGTCAATTTGGCTCTAATAGAAGCGGCACTTTTTGGCCAAATCTTATGATTTGACGTTATCTCGCAAACGCTACAACCAATTTTGTTCAAATCGTCTCCTTTTGGCAAAATAAGTATAATAAGGCCTTAAACGGCAAATCGTCAATTTGGCTCTAATAGAAGCGGCACTTTTTGGCCAAATCTTATGATTTGGCGATATTTCGCCAACGCTACAACCAATATTGTTCAAATCGTCTCCTTTTGGCAAAATAAGCATAATAAGGCCTTAAACGGCAAATCGTCAATTTGGCTCTAATAGAAGCGGCACTTTTTGGCCAAATCTTATGATTTGGCGTTATCTCGCAAACGCTACAACCACTTTTGTTCAAATCGTGTCCTTTTGGCAAAATAAGCATAATAAGGCCTTAAACGGCAAATCGTCAATTTGGCTCTAATAGAAGCGGCACTTTTTGGCCAAATCGTACAATTTGGCGATATTTCGCCAACGCTTCAACCAATTTTGTTCAAATCGTCTCCTTTCGGCAAAATAAGCATAATAAGGCCTTAAACGGCAAATCGTCAATTTGGCTCTAATAGAAGCGGCACTTTTTGGCCAAATCTTATGATTTGGCGTTATCTCGCAAACGCTACAACCAATTTTGTTCAAATCATCTCCTTTTGGCAAAATAAGCATAATAAGGCCTTAAACGGCAAATCGTCAATTTGGCTCTAATAGAAGCGGCACTTTTTGGCCAAATCGTACAATTTGACGTTATCTCGCAAACGCTACAACCAATTTTGTTCAAATCGTCTCCTTTTGGCAAAATAAGCATAATAAGGCCTTAAACGGCAAATCGTCAATTTGGCTCTAATAGAAGCGGCACTTTTTGGCCAAATCGTACAATTTGGCGATATTTCGCCAACGCTACAACCAATTTTGTTCAAATCGTCTCCTTTTGGCAGAATAAGCATAATAAGGCCTTAAACGGCAAATCGTCAATTTGGCTCTAATAGAAGCGGCACTTTTTGGCCAAATCGTACAATTTGGCGATATTTCGCCAACGCTTCAACCAATTTTGTTCAAATCGTCTCCTTTTGGCAAAATAAGCATAATAAGGCCTTAAACGGCAAATCGTCAATTTGGCTCTAATAGAAGCGGCACTTTTTGGCCAAATCGTACAATTTGACGTTATCTCGCAAACGCTACAACCAATTTTGTTCAAATCGTCTCCTTTTGGCAAAATAAGCATAATAAGGCCTTAAACGGCAAATCGTCAATTTGGCTCTAATAGAAGCGGCACTTTTTGGCCAAATCTTATGATTTGGCGATATTTCGCCAACGCTACAACCAATTTTGTTCAAATCGTCTCCTTTTGGTAAAATAAGCATAATAAGGCCTTAAACGGCAAATCGTCAATTTGGCTCTTATAGAAGCGGCACTTTTTGGCCAAATCGTACAATTTGGCGATATTTCGCCAACGCTTCAACCAATTTTGTTCAAATCGTCTCCTTTTGGCAAAATAAGCATAATAAGGCCTTAAACGGCAAATCGTCAATTTGGCTCTAATAGAAGCGGCACTTTTTGGCCAAATCGTACAATTTGACGTTATCTCGCAAACGCTACAACCAATTTTGTTCAAATCGTCTCCTTTTGGCAAAATAAGCATAATAAGGCCTTAAACGGCAAATCGTCAATTTGGCTCTAATAGAAGCGGCACTTTTTGGCCAAATCTTATGATTTGGCGATATTTCGCCAACGCTACAACCAATTTTGTTCAAATCGTCTCCTTTTGGCAAAATAAGCATAATAAGGCCTTAAACGGCAAATCGTCAATTTGGCTCTAATAGAAGCGGCACTTTTTGGCCAAATCTTATGATTTGGCGTTATCTCGCAAACGCTACAACCAATTTTGTTCAAATCGTGTCCTTTTGGCAAAATAAGCATAATAAGGCCTTAAACGGCAAATCGTCAATTTGGATCTAATAGAAGCGGCACTTTTTGGCCAAATCTTATGATTTGGCGATATTTCGCCAACGCTACAACCAATTTTGTTCAAATCGTCTCCTTTTGGCAAAATAAGCATAATAAGGCCTTAAACGGCAAATCGTCAATTTGGCTCTAATAGAAGCGGCACTTTTTGGCCAAATCTTATGATTTGGCGTTATCTCGCAAACGCTACAACCAATTTTGTTCAAATCGTGTCCTTTTGGCAAAATAAGCATAATAAGGCCTTAAACGGCAAATCGTCAATTTGGCTCTAATAGAAGCGGCACTTTTTGGCCAAATCTTATGATTTGGCGATATTTCGCCAACGCTACAACCAATTTTGTTCAAATCGTCTCCTTTTGGCAGAATAAGCATAATAAGGCCTTAAACGGCAAATCGTCAATTTGGCTCTAATAGAAGCGGCACTTTTTGGCCAAATCGTACAATTTGGCGATATTTCGCCAACGCTACAACCAATTTTGTTCAAATCGTCTCCTTTTGGCAAAATAAGCATAATAAGGCCTTAAACGGCAAATCGTCAATTTGGCTCTAATAGAAGCGGCACTTTTTGGCCAAATCGTACAATTTGACGTTATCTCGCAAACGCTACAACCAATTTTGTTCAAATCGTGTCCTTTTGGCAAAATAAGCATAATAAGGCCTTAAACGGCAAATCGTCAATTTGGCTCTAATAGAAGCGGCACTTTTTGGCCAAATCGTACAATTTGGCGATATTTCGCCAACGCTTCAACCAATTTTGTTCAAATCGTCTCCTTTCGGCAAAATAAGCATAATAAGGCCTTAAACGGCAAATCGTCAATTTGGCTCTAATAGAAGCGGCACTTTTTGGCCAAATCTTATGATTTGGCGTTATCTTGCAAACGCTACAACCAATTTTGTTCAAATCGTCTCCTTTTCGCAAAATAAGCATAATAAGGCCTTAAACGGCAAATCGTCAATTTGGCTCTAATAGAAGCGGCACTTTTTGGCCAAATCGTACAATTTGGCGATATTTCGCCAACGCTTCAACCAATTTTGTTCAAATCGTCTCCTTTTGGCAAAATAAGCATAATAAGGCCTTAAACGGCAAATCGTCAATTTGGCTCTAATAAAAGCGGCACTTTTTGGCCAAATCTTATGATTTGGCGTTATCTCGCAAACGCTACAACCACTTTTGTTCAAATCGTGTCCTTTTGGCAAAATAAGCATAATAAGGCCTTAAACGGCAAATCGTCAATTTGGCTCTAATAGAAGCGGCACTTTTTGGCCAAATCGTACAATTTGACGTTATCTCGCAAACGCTACAACCAATTTTGTTCAAATCGTGTCCTTTTGGCAAAATAAGCATAATAAGGCCTTAAACGGCAAATCGTCAATTTGGCTCTAATAGAAGCGGCACTTTTTGGCCAAATCGTACAATTTGACGTTATCTCGCAAACGCTACAACCAATTTTGTTCAAATCGTCTCCTTTTGGCAAAATAAGCATAATAAGGCCTTAAACGGCAAATCGTCAATTTGGCTCTAATAGAAGCGGCACTTTTTGGCCAAATCGTACAATTTGGCGATATTTCGCCAACGCTACAACCAATTTTGTTCAAATCGTCTCCTTTTGGCAGAATAAGCATAATAAGGCCTTAAACGGCAAATCGTCAATTTGGCTCTAATAGAAGCGGCACTTTTTGGCCAAATCGTACAATTTGGCGATATTTCGCCAACGCTACAACCAATTTTGTTCAAATCGTCTCCTTTTGGCAAAATAAGCATAATAAGGCCTTAAACGGCAAATCGTCAATTTGGCTCTAATAGAAGCGGCACTTTTTGGCCAAATCGTACAATTTGGCGATATTTCGCCAACGCTTCAACCAATTTTGTTCAAATCGTCTCCTTTTGGCAAAATAAGCATAATAAGGCCTTAAACGGCAAATCGTCAATTTGGCTCTAATAGAAGCGGCACTTTTTGGCCAAATCGTACAATTTGGCGATATTTCGCCAACGCTACAACCAATTTTGTTCAAATCGTCTCCTTTCGGCAAAATAAGCATAATAAGGCCTTAAACGGCAAATCGTCAATTTGGCTCTAATAGAAGCGGCACTTTTTGGCCAAATCTTATGATTTGGCGATATTTCGCCAACGCTACAACCAATTTTGTTCAAATCGTCTCCTTTTGGCAAAATAAGCATAATAAGGCCTTAAACGGCAAATCGTCAATTTGGCTCTAATAGAAGCGGCACTTTTTGGCCAAATCTTATGATTTGGCGATATTTCGCCACCGCTACAACCAATTTTGTTCAAATCGTCTCCTTTTGGCAAAATAAGCATAATAAGGCCTTAAACGGCAAATCGTCAATTTGGCTCTAATAGAAGCGGCACTTTTTGGCCAAATCTTATGATTTGGCGATATTTCGCCAACGCTACAACCAATTTTGTTCAAATCGTCTCCTT
This sequence comes from Euwallacea fornicatus, assembly GCF_040115645.1. Lineage (NCBI taxonomy): Eukaryota > Metazoa > Arthropoda > Insecta > Coleoptera > Curculionidae > Euwallacea > Euwallacea fornicatus. The sequence continues at coordinate 26,161 of NW_027096098.1, read as the reverse complement.
TTGGCAAAATAAGCATAATAAGGCCTTAAACGGCAAATCGTCAATTTGGCTCTAATAGAAGCGGCACTTTTTGGCCAAATCTTATGATTTGGCGATATTTCGCCAACGCTACAACCAATTTTGTTCAAATCGTCTCCTTTTGGCAAAATAAGCATAATAAGGCCTTAAACGGCAAATCGTCAATTTGGCTCTTATAGAAGCGGCACTTTTTGGCCAAATCGTACAATTTGGCGATATTTCGCCAACGCTTCAACCAATTTTGTTCAAATCGTCTCCTTTTGGCAAAATAAGCATAATAAGGCCTTAAACGGTAAATCGTCAATTTGGCTCTAATAGAAGCGGCACTTTTTGGCCAAATCGTACAATTTGACGTTATCTCGCAAACGCTACAACCAATTTTGTTCAAATCGTCTCCTTTTGGCAAAATAAGTATAATAAGGCCTTAAACGGCAAATCGTCAATTTGGCTCTAATAGAAGCGGCACTTTTTGGCCAAATCTTATGATTTGGCGATATTTCGCCAACGCTACAACCAATATTGTTCAAATCGTCTCCTTTTGGCAAAATAAGCATAATAAGGCCTTAAACGGCAAATCGTCAATTTGGCTCTAATAGAAGCGGCACTTTTTGGCCAAATCGTACAATTTGGCGATATTTCGCCAACGCTTCAACCAATTTTGTTCAAATCGTCTCCTTTTGGCAAAATAAGCATAATAAGGCCTTAAACGGCAAATCGTCAATTTGGCTCTAATAGAAGCGGCACTTTTTGGCCAAATCTTATGATTTGGCGTTATCTCGCAAACGCTACAACCAATTTTGTTCAAATCGTGTCCTTTTGGCAAAATAAGCATAATAAGGCCTTAAACGGCAAATCGTCAATTTGGCTCTAATAGAAGCGGCACTTTTTGGCCAAATCTTATGATTTGGCGATATTTCGCCAACGCTACAACCAATTTTGTTCAAATCGTCTCCTTTTGGCAAAATAAGCATAATAAGGCCTTAAACGGCAAATCGTCAATTTGGCTCTAATAGAAGCGGCACTTTTTGGCCAAATCGTACAATTTGGCGATATTTCGCCAACGCTTCAACCAATTTTGTTCAAATCGTCTCCTTTTGGCAAAATAAGCATAATAAGGCCTTAAACGGTAAATCGTCAATTTGGCTCTAATAGAAGCGGCACTTTTTGGCCAAATCGTACAATTTGACGTTATCTCGCAAACGCTACAACCAATTTTGTTCAAATCGTGTCCTTTTGGCAAAATAAGCATAATAAGGCCTTAAACGGCAAATCGTCAATTTGGCTCTAATAGAAGCGGCACTTTTTGGCCAAATCTTATGATTTGGCGATATTTCGCCAACGCTACAACCAATTTTGTTCAAATCGTCTCCTTTTGGCAAAATAAGCATAATAAGGCCTTAAACGGCAAATCGTCAATTTGGCTCTAATAGAAGCGGCACTTTTTGGCCAAATCGTACAATTTGACGTTATCTCGCAAACGCTACAACCAATTTTGTTCAAATCGTCTCCTTTTGGCAAAATAAGCATAATAAGGCCTTAAACGGCAAATCGTCAATTTGGCTCTAATAGAAGCGGCACTTTTTGGCCAAATCGTACAATTTGGCGATATTTCGCCAACGCTACAACCAATTTTGTTCAAATCGTCTCCTTTTGGCAAAATAAGCATAATAAGGCCTTAAACGGCAAATCGTCAATTTGGCTCTAATAGAAGCGGCACTTTTTGGCCAAATCGTACAATTTGGCGATATTTCGCCAACGCTTCAACCAATTTTGTTCAAATCGTCTCCTTTTGGCAAAATAAGCATAATAAGGCCTTAAACGGCAAATCGTCAATTTGGCTCTAATAGAAGCGGCACTTTTTGGCCAAATCGTACAATTTGACGTTATCTCGCAAACGCTACAACCAATTTTGTTCAAATCGTCTCCTTTTGGCAAAATAAGCATAATAAGGCCTTAAACGGCAAATCGTCAATTTGGCTCTAATAGAAGCGGCACTTTTTGGCCAAATCGTACAATTAGGCGATATTTCGCCAACGCTTCAACCAATTTTGTTCAAATCGTCTCCTTTTGGCAAAATAAGCATAATAAGGCCTTAAACGGCAAATCGTCAATTTGGCTCTAATAGAAGCGGCACTTTTTGGCCAAATCTTATGATTTGGCGTTATCTTGCAAACGCTACAACCAATTTTGTTCAAATCGTCTCCTTTTCGCAAAATAAGCATAATAAGGCCTTAAACGGCAAATCGTCAATTTGGCTCTAATAGAAGCGGCACTTTTTGGCCAAATCGTACAATTTGGCGATATTTCGCCAACGCTTCAACCAATTTTGTTCAAATCGTCTCCTTTTGGCAAAATAAGCATAATAAGGCCTTAAACGGCAAATCGTCAATTTGGCTCTAATAGAAGCGGCACTTTTTGGCCAAATCTTATGATTTGGCGTTATCTCGCAAACGCTACAACCACTTTTGTTCAAATCGTGTCCTTTTGGCAAAATAAGCATAATAAGGCCTTAAACGGCAAATCGTCAATTTGGCTCTAATAGAAGCGGCACTTTTTGGCCAAATCGTACAATTTGACGTTATCTCGCAAACGCTACAACCAATTTTGTTCAAATCGTCTCCTTTTGGCAAAATAAGCATAATAAGGCCTTAAACGGCAAATCGTCAATTTGGCTCTAATAGAAGCGGCACTTTTTGGCCAAATCGTACAATTTGGCGATATTTCGCCAACGCTACAACCAATTTTGTTCAAATCGTCTCCTTTTGGCAGAATAAGCATAATAAGGCCTTAAACGGCAAATCGTCAATTTGGCTCTAATAGAAGCGGCACTTTTTGGCCAAATCGTACAATTTGGCGATATTTCGCCAACGCTACAACCAATTTTGTTCAAATCGTCTCCTTTTGGCAAAATAAGCATAATAAGGCCTTAAACGGCAAATCGTCAATTTGGCTCTAATAGAAGCGGCACTTTTTGGCCAAATCGTACAATTTGGCGATATTTCGCCAACGCTTCAACCAATTTTGTTCAAATCGTCTCCTTTTGGCAAAATAAGCATAATAAGGCCTTAAACGGCAAATCGTCAATTTGGCTCTTATAGAAGCGGCACTTTTTGGCCAAATCGTACAATTTGGCGATATTTCGCCAACGCTTCAACCAATTTTGTTCAAATCGTCTCCTTTTGGCAAAATAAGCATAATAAGGCCTTAAACGGTAAATCGTCAATTTGGCTCTAATAGAAGCGGCACTTTTTGGCCAAATCGTACAATTTGACGTTATCTCGCAAACGCTACAACCAATTTTGTTCAAATCGTCTCCTTTTGGCAAAATAAGTATAATAAGGCCTTAAACGGCAAATCGTCAATTTGGCTCTAATAGAAGCGGCACTTTTTGGCCAAATCTTATGATTTGGCGATATTTCGCCAACGCTACAACCAATATTGTTCAAATCGTCTCCTTTTGGCAAAATAAGCATAATAAGGCCTTAAACGGCAAATCGTCAATTTGGCTCTAATAGAAGCGGCACTTTTTGGCCAAATCGTACAATTTGGCGATATTTCGCCAACGCTTCAACCAATTTTGTTCAAATCGTCTCCTTTTGGCAAAATAAGCATAATAAGGCCTTAAACGGCAAATCGTCAATTTGGCTCTAATAGAAGCGGCACTTTTTGGCCAAATCTTATGATTTGGCGTTATCTCGCAAACGCTACAACCAATTTTGTTCAAATCGTGTCCTTTTGGCAAAATAAGCATAATAAGGCCTTAAACGGCAAATCGTCAATTTGGCTCTAATAGAAGCGGCACTTTTTGGCCAAATCTTATGATTTGGCGATATTTCGCCAACGCTACAACCAATTTTGTTCAAATCGTCTCCTTTTGGCAAAATAAGCATAATAAGGCCTTAAACGGCAAATCGTCAATTTGGCTCTAATAGAAGCGGCACTTTTTGGCCAAATCGTACAATTTGGCGATATTTCGCCAACGCTTCAACCAATTTTGTTCAAATCGTCTCCTTTTGGCAAAATAAGCATAATAAGGCCTTAAACGGTAAATCGTCAATTTGGCTCTAATAGAAGCGGCACTTTTTGGCCAAATCGTACAATTTGACGTTATCTCGCAAACGCTACAACCAATTTTGTTCAAATCGTGTCCTTTTGGCAAAATAAGCATAATAAGGCCTTAAACGGCAAATCGTCAATTTGGCTCTAATAGAAGCGGCACTTTTTGGCCAAATCTTATGATTTGGCGATATTTCGCCAACGCTACAACCAATTTTGTTCAAATCGTCTCCTTTTGGCAAAATAAGCATAATAAGGCCTTAAACGGCAAATCGTCAATTTGGCTCTAATAGAAGCGGCACTTTTTGGCCAAATCTTATGATTTGGCGTTATCTCGCAAACGCTACAACCAATTTTGTTCAAATCGTGTCCTTTTGGCAAAATAAGCATAATAAGGCCTTAAACGGCAAATCGTCAATTTGGCTCTAATAGAAGCGGCACTTTTTGGCCAAATCTTATGATTTGGCGATATTTCGCCAACGCTACAACCAATTTTGTTCAAATCGTCTCCTTTTGGCAAAATAAGCATAATAAGGCCTTAAACGGCAAATCGTCAATTTGGCTCTAATAGAAGCGGCACTTTTTGGCCAAATCTTATGATTTGGCGATATTTCGCCAACGCTACAACCAATTTTGTTCAAATCGTCTCCTTTTGGCAAAATAAGCATAATAAGGCCTTAAACGGCAAATCGTCAATTTGGCTCTAATAGAAGCGGCACTTTTTGGCCAAATCGTACAATTAGGCGATATTTCGCCAACGCTTCAACCAATTTTGTTCAAATCGTCTCCTTTTGGCAAAATAAGCATAATAAGGCCTTAAACGGCAAATCGTCAATTTGGCTCTAATAGAAGCGGCACTTTTTGGCCAAATCTTATGATTTGGCGTTATCTCGCAAACGCTACAACCAATTTTGTTCAAATCGTGTCCTTTTGGCAAAATAAGCATAATAAGGCCTTAAACGGCAAATCGTCAATTTGGCTCTAATAGAAGCGGCACTTTTTGGCCAAATCTTATGATTTGGCGATATTTCGCCAACGCTACAACCAATTTTGTTCAAATCGTCTCCTTTTGGCAAAATAAGCATAATAAGGCCTTAAACGGCAAATCGTCAATTTGGCTCTAATAGAAGCGGCACTTTTTGGCCAAATCTTATGATTTGGCGATATTTCGCCAATGCTACAACCAATTTTGTTCAAATCGTCTCCTTTTGGCAAAATAAGCATAATAAGGCCTTAAACGGCAAATCGTCAATTTGGCTCTAATAGAAGCGGCACTTTTTGGCCAAATCTTATGATTTGGCGTTATCTCGCAAACGCTACAACCAATTTTGTTCAAATCGTCTCCTTTTGGCAAAATAAGCATAATAAGGCCTTAAACGGCAAATCGTCAATTTGGCTCTATTAGAAGCGGCACTTTTTGGCCAAATCGTACAATTAGGCGATATTTCGCCAACGTTTCAACCAATTTTGTTCAAATCGTCTCCTTTTGGCAAAATAAGCATAATAAGGCCTTAAACGGCAAATCGTCAATTTGGCTCTAATAGAAGCGGCACTTTTTGGCCAAATCGTACAATTAGGCGATATTTCGCCAACGCTTCAACCAATTTTGTTCAAATCGTCTCCTTTTGGCAAAATAAGCATAATAAGGCCTTAAACGGCAAATCGTCAATTTGGCTCTAATAGAAGCGGCACTTTTTGGCCAAATTTTATGATTTGGCGTTATCTCGCAAACGCTACAACCAATTTTGTTCAAATCGTGTCCTTTTGGCAAAATAACCATAATAAGGCCTTAAACGGCAAATCGTCAATTTGGCTCTAATAGAAGCGGCACTTTTTGGCCAAATCGTACAATTTGGCGATATTTCGCCAACGCTTCAACCAATTTTGTTCAAATCGTCTCCTTTTGGCAAAATAAGCATAATAAGGCCTTAAACGGCAAATCGTCAATTTGGCTCTAATAGAAGCGGCACTTTTTGGCCAAATCGTACAATTTGGCGATATTTCGCCAACGCTTCAACCAATTTTGTTCAAATCGTCTCCTTTTGGCAAAATAAGCATAATAAGGCCTTAAACGGCAAATCGTCAATTTGGCTCTAATAGAAGCGGCACTTTTTGGCCAAATCGTACAATTTGGCGATATTTCGCCAACGCTTCAACCAATTTTGTTCAAATCGTCTCCTTTTGGCAAAATAAGCATAATAAGGCCTTAAACGGCAAATCGTCAATTTGGCTCTAATAGAAGCGGCACTTTTTGGCCAAATCTTATGATTTGGCGTTATCTCGCAAACGCTACAACCAATTTTGTTCAAATCGTCTACTTTTGGCAAAATAAGCATAATAAGGCCTTAAACGGCAAATCGTCAATTTGGCTCTAATAGAAGCGGCACTTTTTGGCCAAATCTTATGATTTGGCGTTATCTCGCCAACGCTACAACCAATTTTGTTCAAATCGTCTCCTTTTGGCAAAATAAGCATAATGAGGCCTTAAACGGCAAATCGTCAATTTGGCTCTAATAGAAGCGGCACTTTTTTGCCAAATCTTTTGATTTGGCGTTATCTCGCCAACGCTACAACCAATTTTGTTCAAATCGTCTCCTTTTGGCAAAATATGCATAATAAGGCCTTAAACGGCAAATCGTCAATTTGGCTCTAAAAGAAGCGGCACTTTTTGGCCAAATCTTATGATTTGGCGTTATCTCGCCAACGCTACAACCAATTTTGTTCAAATCGTCTCCTTTTTGCAAAATAAGCATAATAAGGCCTTAAACGGCAAATCGTCAATTTGGCTCTAATAGAAGCGGCACTTTTTGGCCAAATCGTACAATTTGGCGATATTTCGCCAACGCTTCAACCAATTTTGTTCAAATCGTCTCCTTTTGGCAAAATAAGCATAATAAGGCCTTAAACGGCAAATCGTCAATTTGGCTCTAATAGAAGCGGCACTTTTTGGCCAAATCGTACAATGTGACGATATTTCGCCAACGCTACAACCAATTTTGTTCAAATCGTCTCCTTTTGGCAAAACAAGCATAATAAGGCCTTAAACGGCAAATCGTCAATTTGGCTCTAATAGAAGCGGCACTTTTTGGCCTAATCTTATGATTTGGCGTTATCTCGCCAACGCTACAACCAATTTTGTTCAAATCGTCTCCTTTTGGCAAAATAAGCATAATAAGGCCTTAAACGGCAAATCGTCAATTTGGCTCTAATAGAAGCGGCACTTTTTGGCCAAATCGTACAATTTGGCGATATTTCGCCAACGCTACAACCAATTTTGTTCAAATCGTCTCCTTTTGGCAAAATAAGCATAATAAGGCCTTAAACGGCAAATCGTCAATTTGGCTCTAATAGAAGCGGCACTTTTTGGCCAAATCGTACAATTTGGCGTTATCTCGCAAACGCTACAACCAATTTTGTTCAAATCATCTCCTTTTGGCAAAATAAGCATAATAAGGCCTTAAACGGCAAATCGTCAATTTGGCTCTAATAGAAGCGGCACTTTTTGGCCAAATCGTACAATTTGGCGAAATTTCGCCAACGCTACAACCAATTTTGTTCAAATCGTCTCTTTTTGGCAAAATAAGCATACTAAGGCCTTAAACGGCAAATCGTCAATTTGGCTTTAATAGAAGCGGCACTTTGTGGCCAAATCTTATGATTTGGCGTTATCTCGCAAACGCTACAGCCAATTTTGTTCAAATCGTCTGCTTTTGGCAAAGTAAGCATAATAAGGCCTTAAACGGCAAATCGTCAATTTGGCTCTAATAGAAGCGGCACTTTTTGGCCAAATCGTACAATTTGGTGATATTTCGCCAACGCTACAACCAATTTTGTTCAAATCGTCTCCTTTTGGCAAAATAAGCATAATAAGGCCTTAAACGGCAAATCGTCAATTTGGCTCTAATAGAAGCGGCACTTTTTGGCCAAATCGTACAATTTGACGTTATCTCGCAAACGCTACAACCAATTTTGTTCAAATCGTCTCCTTTTGGCAAAATAAGCATAATAAGGCCTTAAACGGCAAATCGTCAATTTGGCTCTAATAGAAGCGGCACTTTTTGGCCAAATCGTACAATTTGGCGATATTTCGCCAACGCTTCAACCAATTTTGTTCAAATCGTCTCCTTTCGGCAAAATAAGCATAATAAGGCCTTAAACGGCGAATCGTCAATTTGGCTCTAATAGAAGCGGCACTTTTTGGCCAAATCTTATGATTTGGCGTTATCTCGCAAACGCTACAACCAATTTTGTTCAAATCGTCTCCTTTTGGCAAAATAAGCATAATAAGGCCTTAAACGGCAAATCGTCAATTTGGCTCTAATAGAAGCGGCACTTTTTGGCCAAATCGTACAATTTGACGTTATCTCGCAAACGCTACAACCAATTTTGTTCAAATCGTCTCCTTTTGGCAAAATAAGCATAATAAGGCCTTAAACGGCAAATCGTCAATTTGGCTCTAATAGAAGCGGCACTTTTTGGCCAAATCGTACAATTTGGCGATATTTCGCCAACGCTACAACCAATTTTGTTCAAATCGTCTCCTTTTGGCAAAATAAGCATAATAAGGCCTTAAACGGCAAATCGTCAATTTGGCTCTAATAGAAGCGGCACTTTTTGGCCAAATCGTACAATTTGGCGATATTTCGCCAACGCTTCAACCAATTTTGTTCAAATCGTCTCCTTTTGGCAAAATAAGCATAATAAGGCCTTAAACGGCAAATCGTCAATTTGGCTCTAATAGAAGCGGCACTTTTTGGCCAAATCGTACAATTTGACGTTATCTCGCAAACGCTACAACCAATTTTGTTCAAATCGTCTCCTTTTCGCAAAATAAGCATAATAAGGCCTTAAACGGCAAATCGTCAATTTGGCTCTAATAGAAGCGGCACTTTTTGGCCAAATCGTACAATTTGGCGATATTTCGCCAACGCTTCAACCAATTTTGTTCAAATCGTCTCCTTTTGGCAAAATAAGCATAATAAGGCCTTAAACGGCAAATCGTCAATTTGGCTCTAATAGAAGCGGCACTTTTTGGCCAAATCTTATGATTTGGCGTTATCTCGCAAACGCTACAACCACTTTTGTTCAAATCGTGTCCTTTTGGCAAAATAAGCATAATAAGGCCTTAAACGGCAAATCGTCAATTTGGCTCTAATAGAAGCGGCACTTTTTGGCCAAATCGTACAATTTGGCGATATTTCGCCAACGCTTCAACCAATTTTGTTCAAATCGTCTCCTTTCGGCAAAATAAGCATAATAAGGCCTTAAACGGCAAATCGTCAATTTGGCTCTAATAGAAGCGGCACTTTTTGGCCAAATCTTATGATTTGGCGTTATCTCGCAAACGCTACAACCAATTTTGTTCAAATCGTCTCCTTTTGGCAAAATAAGCATAATAAGGCCTTAAACGGCAAATCGTCAATTTGGCTCTAATAGAAGCGGCACTTTTTGGCCAAATCGTACAATTTGACGTTATCTCGCAAACGCTACAACCAATTTTGTTCAAATCGTCTCCTTTTGGCAAAATAAGCATAATAAGGCCTTAAACGGCAAATCGTCAATTTGGCTCTAATAGAAGCGGCACTTTTTGGCCAAATCGTACAATTTGGCGATATTTCGCCAACGCTACAACCAATTTTGTTCAAATCGTCTCCTTTTGGCAGAATAAGCATAATAAGGCCTTAAACGGCAAATCGTCAATTTGGCTCTAATAGAAGCGGCACTTTTTGGCCAAATCGTACAATTTGGCGATATTTCGCCAACGCTTCAACCAATTTTGTTCAAATCGTCTCCTTTTGGCAAAATAAGCATAATAAGGCCTTAAACGGCAAATCGTCAATTTGGCTCTATTAGAAGCGGCACTTTTTGGCCAAATCGTACAATTAGGCGATATTTCGCCAACGTTTCAACCAATTTTGTTCAAATCGTCTCCTTTTGGCAAAATAAGCATAATAAGGCCTTAAACGGCAAATCGTCAATTTGGCTCTAATAGAAGCGGCACTTTTTGGCCAAATCGTACAATTAGGCGATATTTCGCCAACGCTTCAACCAATTTTGTTCAAATCGTCTCCTTTTGGCAAAATAAGCATAATAAGGCCTTAAACGGTAAATCGTCAATTTGGCTCTAATAGAAGCGGCACTTTTTGGCCAAATCGTACAATTTGACGTTATCTCGCAAACGCTACAACCAATTTTGTTCAAATCGTCTCCTTTTGGCAAAATAAGTATAATAAGGCCTTAAACGGCAAATCGTCAATTTGGCTCTAATAGAAGCGGCACTTTTTGGCCAAATCTTATGATTTGGCGATATTTCGCCAACGCTACAACCAATATTGTTCAAATCGTCTCCTTTTGGCAAAATAAGCATAATAAGGCCTTAAACGGCAAATCGTCAATTTGGCTCTAATAGAAGCGGCACTTTTTGGCCAAATCGTACAATTTGGCGATATTTCGCCAACGCTTCAACCAATTTTGTTCAAATCGTCTCCTTTTGGCAAAATAAGCATAATAAGGCCTTAAACGGCAAATCGTCAATTTGGCTCTAATAGAAGCGGCACTTTTTGGCCAAATCTTATGATTTGGCGTTATCTCGCAAACGCTACAACCAATTTTGTTCAAATCGTGTCCTTTTGGCAAAATAAGCATAATAAGGCCTTAAACGGCAAATCGTCAATTTGGCTCTAATAGAAGCGGCACTTTTTGGCCAAATCTTATGATTTGGCGATATTTCGCCAACGCTACAACCAATTTTGTTCAAATCGTCTCCTTTTGGCAAAATAAGCATAATAAGGCCTTAAACGGCAAATCGTCAATTTGGCTCTAATAGAAGCGGCACTTTTTGGCCAAATCGTACAATTTGGCGATATTTCGCCAACGCTTCAACCAATTTTGTTCAAATCGTCTCCTTTTGGCAAAATAAGCATAATAAGGCCTTAAACGGTAAATCGTCAATTTGGCTCTAATAGAAGCGGCACTTTTTGGCCAAATCGTACAATTTGACGTTATCTCGCAAACGCTACAACCAATTTTGTTCAAATCGTGTCCTTTTGGCAAAATAAGCATAATAAGGCCTTAAACGGCAAATCGTCAATTTGGCTCTAATAGAAGCGGCACTTTTTGGCCAAATCTTATGATTTGGCGATATTTCGCCAACGCTACAACCAATTTTGTTCAAATCGTCTCCTTTTGGCAAAATAAGCATAATAAGGCCTTAAACGGCAAATCGTCAATTTGGCTCTAATAGAAGCGGCACTTTTTGGCCAAATCTTATGATTTGGCGTTATCTCGCAAACGCTACAACCAATTTTGTTCAAATCGTCTCCTTTTGGCAAAATAAGCATAATAAGGCCTTAAACGGCAAATCGTCAATTTGGCTCTAATAGAAGCGGCACTTTTTGGCCAAATCTTATGATTTGGCGATATTTCGCCAACGCTACAACCAATTTTGTTCAAATCGTCTCCTTTTGGCAAAATAAGCATAATAAGGCCTTAAACGGCAAATCGTCAATTTGGCTCTAATAGAAGCGGCACTTTTTGGCCAAATCGTACAATTAAGCGATATTTCGCCAACGCTTCAACCAATTTTGTTCAAATCGTCTCCTTTTGGCAAAATAAGCATAATAAGGCCTTAAACGGCAAATCGTCAATTTGGCTCTAATAGAAGCGGCACTTTTTGGCCAAATCGTACAATTTGGCGATATTTCGCCAACGCTTCAACCAATTTTGTTCAAATCGTCTCCTTTTGGCAAAATAAGCATAATAAGGCCTTAAACGGCAAATCGTCAATTTGGCTCTAATAGAAGCGGCACTTTTTGGCCAAATCTTATGATTTGGCGTTATCTCGCAAACGCTACAACCAATTTTGTTCAAATCGTCTCCTTTTGGCAAAATAAGCATAATAAGGCCTTAAACGGCAAATCGTCAATTTGGCTCTATTAGAAGCGGCACTTTTTGGCCAAATCGTACAATTAGGCGATATTTCGCCAACGTTTCAACCAATTTTGTTCAAATCGTCTCCTTTTGGCAAAATAAGCATAATAAGGCCTTAAACGGCAAATCGTCAATTTGGCTCTAATAGAAGCGGCACTTTTTGGCCAAATCGTACAATTAGGCGATATTTCGCCAACGCTTCAACCAATTTTGTTCAAATCGTCTCCTTTTGGCAAAATAAGCATAATAAGGCCTTAAACGGCAAATCGTCAATTTGGCTCTAATAGAAGCGGCACTTTTTGGCCAAATTTTATGATTTGGCGTTATCTCGCAAACGCTACAACCAATTTTGTTCAAATCGTGTCCTTTTGGCAAAATAACCATAATAAGGCCTTAAACGGCAAATCGTCAATTTGGCTCTAATAGAAGCGGCACTTTTTGGCCAAATCGTACAATTTGGCGATATTTCGCCAACGCTTCAACCAATTTTGTTCAAATCGTCTCCTTTTGGCAAAATAAGCATAATAAGGCCTTAAACGGCAAATCGTCAATTTGGCTCTAATAGAAGCGGCACTTTTTGGCCAAATCGTACAATTTGGCGATATTTCGCCAACGCTTCAACCAATTTTGTTCAAATCGTCTCCTTTTGGCAAAATAAGCATAATAAGGCCTTAAACGGTAAATCGTCAATTTGGCTCTAATAGAAGCGGCACTTTTTGGCCAAATCGTACAATTTGACGTTATCTCGCAAACGCTACAACCAATTTTGTTCAAATCGTGTCCTTTTGGCAAAATAAGCATAATAAGGCCTTAAACGGCAAATCGTCAATTTGGCTCTAATAGAAGCGGCACTTTTTGGCCAAATCGTACAATTTGGCGATATTTCGCCAACGCTTCAACCAATTTTGTTCAAATCGTCTCCTTTTGGCAAAATAAGCATAATAAGGCCTTAAACGGCAAATCGTCAATTTGGCTCTAATAGAAGCGGCACTTTTTGGCCAAATCTTATGATTTGGCGATATTTCGCCAACGCTACAACCAATTTTGTTCAAATCGTCTCCTTTTGGCAAAATAAGCATAATAAGGCCTTAAACGGCAAATCGTCAATTTGGCTCTAATAGAAGCGGCACTTTTTGGCCAAATCTTATGATTTGGCGTTATCTCGCAAACGCTACAACCAATTTTGTTCAAATCGTCTCCTTTTGGCAAAATAAGCATAATAAGGCCTTAAACGGCAAATCGTCAATTTGGCTCTAATAGAAGCGGCACTTTTTGGCCAAATCTTATGATTTGGCGATATTTCGCCAACGCTACAACCAATTTTGTTCAAATCGTCTCCTTTTGGCAAAATAAGCATAATAAGGCCTTAAACGGCAAATCGTCAATTTGGCTCTAATAGAAGCGGCACTTTTTGGCCAAATCTTATGATTTGGCGATATTTCGCCAACGCTACAACCAATTTTGTTCAAATCGTCTCCTTTTGGCAAAATAAGCATAATAAGGCCTTAAACGGCAAATCGTCAATTTGGCTCTAATAGAAGCGGCACTTTTTGGCCAAATCTTATGATTTGGCGTTATCTCGCAAACGCTACAACCAATTTTGTTCAAATCGTGTCCTTTTGGCAAAATAAGCATAATAAGGCCTTAAACGGCAAATCGTCAATTTGGCTCTAATAGAAGCGGCACTTTTTGGCCAAATCTTATGATTTGGCGATATTTCGCCAACGCTTCAACCAATTTTGTTCAAATCGTCTCCTTTTGGCAAAATAAGCATAATAAGGCCTTAAACGGTAAATCGTCAATTTGGCTCTAATAGAAGCGGCACTTTTTGGCCAAATCGTACAATTTGACGTTATCTCGCAAACGCTACAACCAATTTTGTTCAAATCGTGTCCTTTTGGCAAAATAAGCATAATAAGGCCTTAAACGGCAAATCGTCAATTTGGCTCTAATAGAAGCGGCACTTTTTGGCCAAATCGTACAATTTGGCGATATTTCGCCAACGCTTCAACCAATTTTGTTCAAATCGTCTCCTTTTGGCAAAATAAGCATAATAAGGCCTTAAACGGCAAATCATCAATTTGGCTCTAATAGAAGCGGCACTTTTTGGCCAAATCTTATGATTTGGCGATATTTCGCCAACGCTACAACCAATTTTGTTCAAATCGTCTCCTTTTGGCAAAATAAGCATAATAAGGCCTTAAACGGCAAATCGTCAATTTGGCTCTAATAGAAGCGGCACTTTTTGGCCAAATCTTATGATTTGGCGTTATCTCGCAAACGCTACAACCAATTTTGTTCAAATCGTCTCCTTTTGGCAAAATAAGCATAATAAGGCCTTAAACGGCAAATCGTCAATTTGGCTCTAATAGAAGCGGCACTTTTTGGCCAAATCTTATGATTTGGCGTTATCTCGCAAACGCTACAACCAATTTTGTTCAAATCGTCTCCTTTTGGCAAAATAAGCATAATAAGGCCTTAAACGGCAAATCGTCAATTTGGCTCTATTAGAAGCGGCACTTTTTGGCCAAATCGTACAATTAGGCGATATTTCGCCAACGTTTCAACCAATTTTGTTCAAATCGTCTCCTTTTGGCAAAATAAGCATAATAAGGCCTTAAACGGCAAATCGTCAATTTGGCTCTAATAGAAGCGGCACTTTTTGGCCAAATCGTACAATTAGGCGATATTTCGCCAACGCTTCAACCAATTTTGTTCAAATCGTCTCCTTTTGGCAAAATAAGCATAATAAGGCCTTAAACGGCAAATCGTCAATTTGGCTCTAATAGAAGCGGCACTTTTTGCCAAATTTTATGATTTGGCGTTATCTCGCAAACGCTACAACCAATTTTGTTCAAATCGTGTCCTTTTGGCAAAATAACCATAATAAGGCCTTAAACGGCAAATCGTCAATTTGGCTCTAATAGAAGCGGCACTTTTTGGCCAAATCGTACAATTTGGCGATATTTCGCCAACGCTTCAACCAATTTTGTTCAAATCGTCTCCTTTTGGCAAAATAAGCATAATAAGGCCTTAAACGGCAAATCGTCAATTTGGCTCTAATAGAAGCGGCACTTTTTGGCCAAATCGTACAATTTGGCGATATTTCGCCAACGCTTCAACCAATTTTGTTCAAATCGTCTCCTTTTGGCAAAATAAGCATAATAAGGCCTTAAACGGCAAATCGTCAATTTGGCTCTAATAGAAGCGGCACTTTTTGGCCAAATCGTACAATTTGGCGATATTTCGCCAACGCTTCAACCAATTTTGTTCCAAATCGTCTCCTTTTGGCAAAATAAGCATAATAAGGCCTTAAACGGCAAATCGTCAATTTGGCTCTAATAGAAGCGGCACTTTTTGGCCAAATCTTATGATTTGGCGTTATCTCGCAAACGCTACAACCAATTTTGTTCAAATCGTCTCCTTTTGGCAAAATAAGCATAATAAGGCCTTAAACGGCAAATCGTCAATTTGGCTCTAATAGAAGCGGCACTTTTTGGCCAAATCTTATGATTTGGCGTTATCTCGCAAACGCTACAACCAATTTTGTTCAAATCGTCTCCTTTTGGCAAAATAAGCATAATAAGGCCTTAAACGGCAAATCGTCAATTTGGCTCTAATAGAAGCGGCACTTTTTGGCCAAATCGTACAATTTGGCGATATTTCGCCAACGCTTCAACCAATTTTGTTCAAATCGTCTCCTTTTGGCAAAATAAGCATAATAAGGCCTTAAACGGCAAATCGTCAATTTGGCTCTAATAGAAGCGGCACTTTTTTGGCCAAATCGTACAATTTGGCGATATTTCGCCAACGCTACAACCAATTTTGTTCAAATCGTGTCCTTTTGGCAAAATAAGCATAATAAGGCCTTAAACGGCAAATCGTCAATTTGGCTCTAATAGAAGCGGCACTTTTTGGCCAAATCTTATGATTTGGCGATATTTCGCCAACGCTACAACCAATTTTGTTCAAATCGTCTCCTTTTGGCAAAATAAGCATAATAAGGCCTTAAACGGCAAATCGTCAATTTGGCTCTAATAGAAGCGGCACTTTTTGGCCAAATCGTACAATTTGGCGATATTTCGCCAACGCTTCAACCAATTTTGTTCAAATCGTCTCCTTTTGGCAAAATAAGCATAATAAGGCCTTAAACGGCAAATCGTCAATTTGGCTCTAATAGAAGCGGCACTTTTTGGCCAAATCTTATGATTTGGCGATATTTCGCCAACGCTACAACCAATTTTGTTCAAATCGTCTCCTTTTGGCAAAATAAGCATAATAAGGCCTTAAACGGCAAATCGTCAATTTGGCTCTAATAGAAGGCGGCACTTTTTGGCCAAATCTTATGATTTGGCGTTATCTCGCAAACGCTACAACCAATTTTGTTCAAATCGTCTCCTTTTGGCAAAATAAGCATAATAAGGCCTTAAACGGCAAATCGTCAATTTGGCTCTAATAGAAGCGGCACTTTTTGGCCAAATCTTATGATTTGGCGATATTTCGCCAACGCTACAACCAATTTTGTTCAAATCGTCTCCTTTTGGCAAAATAAGCATAATAAGGCCTTAAACGGCAAATCGTCAATTTGGCTCTAATAGAAGCAGCACTTTTTGGCCAAATCTTATGATTTGGCGTTATCTCGCAAACGCTACAACCAATTTTGTTCAAATCGTCTCCTTTTGGCAAAATAAGCATAATAAGGCCTTAAACGGCAAATCGTCAATTTGGCTCTATTAGAAGCGGCACTTTTGGCCAAATCGTACAATTTGGCGATATTTCGCCAACGCTTCAACCAATTTTGTTCAAATCGTCTCCTTTTGGCAAAATAAGCATAATAAGGCCTTTAAACGGCAAATCGTCAATTTGGCTCTAATAGAAGCGGCACTTTTTGGCCAAATCGTACAATTTGGCGATATTTCGTCAACGCTTCAACCAATTTTGTTCAAATCGTCTCCTTTTGGCAAAATAAGCATAATAAGGCCTTAAACGGCAAATCGTCAATTTGGCTCTAATAGAAGCGGCACTTTTTGGCCAAATCGTACAATTTGGCGATATTTCGCCAACGCTTCAACCAATTTTGTTCAAATCGTCTCCTTTTGGCAAAATAAGCATAATAAGGCCTTAAACGGCAAATCGTCAATTTGGCTCTAATAGAAGCGGCACTTTTTGGCCAAATCGTACAATTTGGCGATATTTCGCCAACGCTTCAACCAATTTTGTTCAAATCGTCTCCTTTTGGCAAAATAAGCATAATAAGGCCTTAAACGGCAAATCGTCAATTTGGCTCTAATAGAAGCGGCACTTTTTGGCCAAATCTTATGATTTGGCGTTATCTCGCAAACGCTACAACCAATTTTGTTCAAATCGTCTCCTTTTGGCAAAATAAGCATAATAAGGCCTTAAACGGCAAATCGTCAATTTGGCTCTAATAGAAGCGGCACTTTTTGGCCAAATCTTATGATTTGGCGTTATCTCGCAAACGCTACAACCAATTTTGTTCAAATCGTCTACTTTTGGCAAAACAAGCATAATAAGGCCTTAAACGGCAAATCGTCAATTTGGCTCTAATAGAAGCGGCACTTTTTGTCCAAATCTTATGATTTGGCGTTATCTCGCAAACGCTACAACCAATTTTGTTCAAATCGTCTCCTTTTGGCAAAATAAGCATAATAAGGCCTTAAACGGCAAATCGTCAATTTGGCTCTAATAGAAGCGGCACTTTTTGGCCAAATCTTATGATTTGGCGTTATCTCGCAAACGCTACAACCAATTTTGTTCAAATCGTGTCTTTTGGCAAAATAAGCATAATAAGGCCTTAAACGGCAAATCGTCAATTTAGCTCTAATAGAAGCGGCACTTTTTGGCCAAATCTTATGATTTGGCGTTATCTCGCAAACGCTACAACCAATTTTGTTCAAATCGTGTCCTTTTGGCAAAATAAGCATAATAAGGCCTTAAACGGCAAATCGTCAATTTAGCTCTAATAGAAGCGGCACTTTTTGGCCAAATCGTACAATTTGGGGATATTTCGCCAACGCTTCAACCAATTTTGTTCAAATCGTCTCCTTTTGGCAAAATAAGCATAATAAGGCCTTAAACGGTAAATCGTCAATTTGGCTCTAATAGAAGCGGCACTTTTTGGCCAAATCGTACAATTTGACGTTATCTCGCAAACGCTACAACCAATTTTGTTCAAATCGTGTCCTTTTGGCAAAATAAGCAAAATAAGGCCTTAAACGGCAAATCGTCAATTTGGCTCTAATAGAAGCGGCACTTTTTGGCCAAATCTTATGATTTGGCGATATTTCGCCAACGCTACAACCAATTTTGTTCAAATCGTCTCCTTTTGGCAAAATAAGCATAATAAGGCCTTAAACGGCAAATCGTCAATTTGGCTCTAATAGAAGCGGCACTTTTTGGCCAAATCGTACAATTAGGCGATATTTCGCCAACGCTTCAACCAATTTTGTTCAAATCGTCTCCTTTTGGCAAAATAAGCATAATAAGGCCTTAAAACGGCAAATCGTCAATTTGGCTCTAATAGAAGCGGCACTTTTTGGCCAAATCGTACAATTTGGCGATATTTCGCCAACGCTTCAACCAATTTTGTTCAAATCGTCTCCTTTTGGCAAAATAAGCATAATAAGGCCTTAAACGGCAATCGTCAATTTGGCTCTAATAGAAGCGGCACTTTTTGGCCAAATCTTATGATTTGGCGTTATCTCGCAAACGCTACAACCAATTTTGTTCAAATCGTCTCCTTTTGGCAAAATAAGCATAATAAGGCCTTAAACGGCAAATCGTCAATTTGGCTCTATTAGAAGCGGCACTTTTTGGCCAAATCGTACAATTAGGCGATATTTCGCCAACGTTTCAACCAATTTTGTTCAAATCGTCTCCTTTTGGCAAAATAAGCATAATAAGGCCTTAAACGGCAAATCGTCAATTTGGCTCTAATAGAAGCGGCACTTTTTGGCCAAATCGTACAATTAGGCGATATTTCGCCAACGCTTCAACCAATTTTGTTCAAATCGTCTCCTTTTGGCAAAATAAGCATAATAAGGCCTTAAACGGCAAATCGTCAATTTGGCTCTAATAGAAGCGGCACTTTTTGGCCAAATTTTATGATTTGGCGTTATCTCGCAAACGCTACAACCAATTTTGTTCAAATCGTGTCCTTTTGGCAAAATAACCATAATAAGGCCTTAAACGGCAAATCGTCAATTTGGCTCTAATAGAAGCGGCACTTTTTGGCCAAATCTTATGATTTGGCGATATTTCGCCAACGCTTCAACCAATTTTGTTCAAATCGTCTCCTTTTGGCAAAATAAGCATAATAAGGCCTTAAACGGCAAATCGTCAATTTGGCTCTAATAGAAGCGGCACTTTTTGGCCAAATCGTACAATTTGGCGATATTTCGCCAACGCTTCAACCAATTTTGTTCAAATCGTCTCCTTTTGGCAAAATAAGCATAATAAGGCCTTAAACGGCAAATCGTCAATTTGGCTCTAATAGAAGCGGCACTTTTTGGCCAAATCTTATGATTTTGCGATATTTCGCCTACGCTACAACCAATTTTGTTCAAATCGTCTCCTTTTGGCAAAATAAGCATAATAAGGCCTTAAACGGCAAATCGTCAATTTGGCTCTAATAGAAGCGGCACTTTTTGGCCAAATCTTATGATTTGGCGTTATCTCGCAAACGCTACAACCAATTTTGTTCAAATCGTCTCCTTTTGGCAAAATAAGCATAATAAGGCCTTAAACGGCAAATCGTCAATTTGGCTCTAATAGAAGCGGCACTTTTTGGCCAAATCTTATGATTTGGCGATATTTCGCCAACGCTACAACCAATTTTGTTCAAATCGTCTCCTTTTGGCAAAATAAGCATAATAAGGCCTTAAACGGCAAATCGTCAATTTGGCTCTAATAGAAGCGGCACTTTTTGGCCAAATCTTATGATTTGGCGTTATCTCGCAAACGCTACAACCAATTTTGTTCAAATCGTCTCCTTTTGGCAAAATAAGCATAATAAGGCCTTAAACGGCAAATCGTCAATTTGGCTCTATTAGAAGCGGCACTTTTTGGCCAAATCGTACAATTTGGCGATATTTCGCCAACGCTTCAACCAATTTTGTTCAAATCGTCTCCTTTTGGCAAAATAAGCATAATAAGGCCTTAAACGGCAAATCGTCAATTTGGCTCTAATAGAAGCGGCACTTTTTGGCCAAATCGTACAATTTGGCGATATTTCGCCAACGCTTCAACCAATTTTGTTCAAATCGTCTCCTTTTGGCAAAATAAGCATAATAAGGCCTTAAACGGCAAATCGTCAATTTGGCTCTAATAGAAGCGGCACTTTTTGGCCAAATCTTATGATTTGGCGTTATCTCGCAAACGCTACAACCAATTTTGTTCAAATCGTCTCCTTTTGGCAAAATAAGCATAATAAGGCCTTAAACGGCAAATCGTCAATTTGGCTCTAATAGAAGCGGCACTTTTTGGCCAAATCTTATGATTTGGCGTTATCTCGCAAACGCTACAACCAATTTTGTTCAAATCGTCTACTTTTGGCAAAACAAGCATAATAAGGCCTTAAACGGCAAATCGTCAATTTGGCTCTAATAGAAGCGGCACTTTTTGGCCAAATCTTATGATTTGGCGTTATCTCGCAAACGCTACAACCAATTTTGTTCAAATCGTCTCCTTTTGGCAAAATAAGCATAATAAGGCCTTAAACGGCAAATCGTCAATTTGGCTCTAATTAGAAGCGGGCACTTTTTGGCCAAATCTTATGATTTGGCGTTATCTCGCAAACGCTACAACCAATTTTGTTCAAATCGTCTCCTTTTGGCAAAATAAGGCATAATAAGGCCTTAAACGGCAAATCGTCAATTTGGCTCTATTAGAAGCGGCACTTTTTGGCCAAATCGTACAATTTGGCGATATTTCGCCAACGCTTCAACCAATTTTGTTCAAATCGTCTCCTTTTGGCAAAAATAAGCATAATAAGGCCTTAAACGGCAAATCGTCAATTTGGCTCTAATAGAAGCGGCACTTTTTGGCCAAATCGTACAATTTGGCGATATTTCGCCAACGCTTCAACCAATTTTTGTTCAAATCGTCTCCTTTTGGCAAAAATAAGCATAATAAGGCCTTAAACGGCAAATCGTCAATTTGGCTCTAATAGAAGCGGCACTTTTTGGCCAAATCTTATGATTTGGCGTTATCTCGCAAACGCTACAACCAATTTTGTTCAAATCGTCTCCTTTTGGCAAAATAAGCATAATAAGGCCTTAAACGGCAAATCGTCAATTTGGCTCTAATAGAAGCGGCACTTTTTGGCCAAATCTTATGATTTGGCGTTATCTCGCAAACGCTACAACCAATTTTGTTCAAATCGTCTACTTTTGGCAAAACAAGCATAATAAGGCCTTAAACGGCAAATCGTCAATTTGGCTCTAATAGAAGCGGCACTTTTTGGCCAAATCTTATGATTTGGCGTTATCTCGCAAACGCTACAACCAATTTTGTTCAAATCGTCTCCTTTTGGCAAAATAAGCATAATAAGGCCTTAAACGGCAAATCGTCAATTTGGCTCTAATAGAAGCGGCACTTTTTGGCCAAATCTTATGATTTGGCGATATTTCGCCAACGCTACAACCAATTTTGTTCAAATCGTCTCCTTTTGGCAAAATAAGCATAATAAGGCCTTAAACGGCAAATCGTCAATTTGGCTCTAATAGAAGCGGCACTTTTTGGCCAAATCTTATGATTTGGCGTTATCTCGCAAACGCTACAACCAATTTTGTTCAAATCGTCTCCTTTTGGCAAAATAAGCATAATAAGGCCTTAAACGGCAAATCGTCAATTTGGCTCTATTAGAAGCGGCACTTTTTGGCCAAATCGTACCATTTGACGTTATCTCGCAAACGCTACAACCAATTTTGTTCAAATCGTGTCCTTTTGGCAAAATAAGCATAATAAGGCCTTAAACGGCAAATCGTCAATTTGGCTCTAATAGAAGCGGCACTTTTTGGCCAAATCTTATGATTTGGCGATATTTCGCCAACGCTACAACCAATTTTGTTCAAATCGTCTCCTTTTGGCAAAATAAGCATAATAAGGCCTTAAACGGCAAATCGTCAATTTGGCTCTATTAGAAGCGGCACTTTTTGGCCAAATCGTACAATTTGGCGATATTTCGCCAACGCTTCAACCAATTTTGTTCAAATCGTCTCCTTTTGGCAAAATAAGCATAATAAGGCCTTAAACGGCAAATCGTCAATTTGGCTCTAATAGAAGCGGCACTTTTTGGCCAAATCGTACAATTTGGCGATATTTCGCCAACGCTTCAACCAATTTTGTTCAAATCGTCTCCTTTTGGCAAAATAAGCATAATAAGGCCTTAAACGGCAAATCGTCAATTTGGCTCTAATAGAAGCGGCACTTTTTGGCCAAATCGTACAATTTGGCGATATTTCGCCAACGCTTCAACCAATTTTGTTCAAATCGTCTCCTTTTGGCAAAATAAGCATAATAAGGCCTTAAACGGCAAATCGTCAATTTGGCTCTAATAGAAGCGGCACTTTTTGGCCAAATCGTACAATTTGGCGATATTTCGCCAACGCTTCAACCAATTTTGTTCAAATCGTCTCCTTTTGGCAAAATAAGCATAATAAGGCCTTAAACGGCAAATCGTCAATTTGGCTCTAATAGAAGCGGCACTTTTTGGCCAAATCTTATGATTTGGCGTTATCTCGCAAACGCTACAACCAATTTTGTTCAAATCGTCTCCTTTTGGCAAAATAAGCATAATAAGGCCTTAAACGGCAAATCGTCAATTTGGCTCTAATAGAAGCGGCACTTTTTGGCCAAATCTTATGATTTGGCGTTATCTCGCAAACGCTACAACCAATTTTGTTCAAATCGTCTACTTTTGGCAAAACAAGCATAATAAGGCCTTAAACGGCAAATCGTCAATTTGGCTCTAATAGAAGCGGCACTTTTTGGCCAAATCTTATGATTTGGCGTTATCTCGCAAACGCTACAACCAATTTTGTTCAAATCGTCTCCTTTTGGCAAAATAAGCATAATAAGGCCTTAAACGGCAAATCGTCAATTTGGCTCTAATAGAAGCGGCACTTTTTGGCCAAATCTTATGATTTGGCGTTATCTCGCAAACGCTACAACCAATTTTGTTCAAATCGTGTCCTTTTGGCAAAATAAGCATAATAAGGCCTTAAACGGCAAATCGTCAATTTAGCTCTAATAGAAGCGGCACTTTTGGCCAAATCTTATGATTTGGCGATATTTCGCCAACGCTACAACCAATTTTGTTCAAATCGTCTCCTTTTGGCAAAATAAGCATAATAAGGCCTTAAACGGCAAATCGTCAATTTGGCTCTAATAGAAGCGGCACTTTTTGGCCAAATCTTATGATTTGGCGATATTTCGCCAACGCTACAACCAATTTTGTTCAAATCGTCTCCTTTTGGCAAAATAAGCATAATAAGGCCTTAAACGGCAAATCGTCAATTTGGCTCTAATAGAAGCGGCACTTTTTGGCCAAATCTTATGATTTGGCGTTATCTCGCAAACGCTACAACCAATTTTGTTCAAATCGTCTCCTTTTGGCAAAATAAGCATAATAAGGCCTTAAACGGCAAATCGTCAATTTGGCTCTATTAGAAGCGGCACTTTTTGGCCAAATCGTACAATTTGGCGATATTTCGCCAACGCTTCAACCAATTTTGTTCAAATCGTCTCCTTTTGGCAAAATAAGCATAATAAGGCCTTAAACGGCAAATCGTCAATTTGGCTCTAATAGAAGCGGCACTTTTTGGCCAAATCGTACAATTTGGCGATATTTCGCCAACGCTTCAACCAATTTTGTTCAAATCGTCTCCTTTTTGGCAAAATAAGCATAATAAGGCCTTAAACGGCAAATCGTCAATTTGGCTCTAATAGAAGCGGCACTTTTTGGCCAAATCGTACAATTTGGCGATATTTCGCCAACGCTTCAACCAATTTTGTTCAAATCGTCTCCTTTTGGCAAAATAAGCATAATAAGGCCTTAAACGGCAAATCGTCAATTTGGCTCTAATAGAAGCGGCACTTTTTGGCCAAATCGTACAATTTGGCGATATTTCGCCAACGCTTCAACCAATTTTGTTCAAATCGTCTCCTTTTGGCAAAATAAGCATAATAAGGCCTTAAACGGCAAATCGTCAATTTGGCTCTAATAGAAGCGGCACTTTTTGGCCAAATCTTATGATTTGGCGTTATCTCGCAAACGCTACAACCAATTTTGTTCAAATCGTCTCCTTTTGGCAAAATAAGCATAATAAGGCCTTAAACGGCAAATCGTCAATTTGGCTCTAATAGAAGCGGCACTTTTTGGCCAAATCGTACAATTTGGCGATATTTCGCCAACGCTTCAACCAATTTTGTTCAAATCGTCTCCTTTTGGCAAAATAAGCATAATAAGGCCTTAAACGGCAAATCGTCAATTTGGCTCTAATAGAAGCGGCACTTTTTGGCCAAATCGTACAATTTGGCGATATTTCGCCAACGCTTCAACCAATTTTGTTCAAATCGTCTCCTTTTGGCAAAATAAGCATAATAAGGCCTTAAACGGCAAATCGTCAATTTGGCTCTAATAGAAGCGGCACTTTTTGGCCAAATCGTACAATTTGGCGATATTTCGCCAACGCTTCAACCAATTTTGTTCAAATCGTCTCCTTTTGGCAAAATAAGCATAATAAGGCCTTAAACGGCAAATCGTCAATTTGGCTCTAATAGAAGCGGCACTTTTTGGCCAAATCTTATGATTTGGCGTTATCTCGCAAACGCTACAACCAATTTTGTTCAAATCGTCTCTTTTGGCAAAATAAGCATAATAAGGCCTTAAACGGCAAATCGTCAATTTGGCTCTAATAGAAGCGGCACTTTTTGGCCAAATCGTACAATTTGGCGATATTTCGCCAACGCTTCAACCAATTTTGTTCAAATCGTCTCCTTTTGGCAAAATAAGCATAATAAGGCCTTAAACGGCAAATCGTCAATTTGGCTCTAATAGAAGCGGCACTTTTTGGCCAAATCTTATGATTTGGCGTTATCTCGCAAACGCTACAACCAATTTTGTTCAAATCGTCTCCTTTTGGCAAAATAAGCATAATAAGGCCTTAAACGGCAAATCGTCAATTTGGCTCTAATAGAAGCGGCACTTTTTGGCCAAATCGTACAATTTGGCGATATTTCGCCAACGCTTCAACCAATTTTGTTCAAATCGTCTCCTTTTGGCAAAATAAGCATAATAAGGCCTTAAACGGCAAATCGTCAATTTGGCTCTAATAGAAGCGGCACTTTTTGGCCAAATCGTACAATTTGGCGATATTTCGCCAACGCTACAACCAATTTTGTTCAAATCGTGTCCTTTTGGCAAAATAAGCATAATAAAGCCTTAAACGGCAAATCGTCAATTTGGCTCTAATAGAAGCGGCACTTTTTGGCCAAATCTTATGATTTGGCGATATTTCGCCAACGCTACAACCAATTTTGTTCAAATCGTCTCCTTTTGGCAAAATAAGCATAATAAGGCCTTAAACGGCAAATCGTCAATTTGGCTCTAATAGAAGCGGCACTTTTTGGCCAAATCGTACAATTTGGCGATATTTCGCCAACGCTACAACCAATTTTGTTCAAATCGTCTCCTTTTGGCAAAATAAGCATAATAAGGCCTTAAACGGCAAATCGTCAATTTGGCTCTAATAGAAGCGGCACTTTTTGGCCAAATCTTATGATTTGGCGTTATCTCGCAAACGCTACAACCAATTTTGTTCAAATCGTCTCCTTTTGGCAAAATAAGCATAATAAGGCCTTAAACGGCAAATCGTCAATTTGGCTCTAATAGAAGCGGCACTTTTTGGCCAAATCTTATGATTTGGCGATATTTCGCCAACGCTACAACCAATTTTGTTCAAATCGTCTCCTTTTGGCAAAATAAGCATAATAAGGCCTTAAACGGCAAATCGTCAATTTGGCTCTAATAGAAGCGGCACTTTTTGGCCAAATCTTATGATTTGGCGTTATCTTCGCAAACGCTACAACCAATTTTGTTCAAATCGTCTCCTTTTGGCAAAATAAGCATTAATAA
>NW_027096097.1:0-116376 GCF_040115645.1 Euwallacea fornicatus | reverse complement strand
TTAACCTGAACTAACCTGAACTAACCTGAACTAACCTGAACTAACCTGAACTAACCTGAACTAACCTGAACTAACCTGAACTAACCTGAACTAACCTGAACTAACCTGAACTAACCTGAACTAACCTGAACTAACCTGAACTAACCTGAACTAACCTGAACTAACCTGAACTAACCTGAACTAACCTGAACTAACCTGAACTAACCTGAACTAACCTGAACTAACCTGAACTAACCTGAACTAACCTGAACTAACCTGAACTAACCTGAACTAACCTGAACTAACCTGAACTAACCTGAACTAACCTGAACTAACCTGAACTAACCTGAACTAACCTGAACTAACCTGAACTAACCTGAACTAACCTGAACTAACTGAACTAACCTGAACTAACCTGAACTAACCTGAACTAACCTGAACTAACCTGAACTAACCTGAACTAACTGAACTAACCTGAACTAACCTGAACTAACCTGAACTAACCTGAACTAACCTGAACTAACCTGAACTAACCTGAACTAACCTGAACTAACCTGAACTAACCTGAACTAACCTGAACTAACCTGAACTAACCTGAACTAACCTGAACTAACCTGAACTAACCTGAACTAACCTGAACTAACCTGAACTAACCTGAACTAACCTGAACTAACCTGAACTAACCTGAACTAACCTGAACTAACCTGAACTAACCTGAACTAACCTGAACTAACCTGAACTAACCTGAACTAACCTGAACTAACCTGAACTAACCTGAACTAACCTGAACTAACCTGAACTAACCTGAACTAACCTGAACTAACCTGAACTAACCTGAACTAACCTGAACTAACCTGAACTAACCTGAACTAACCTGAACTAACCTGAACTAACCTGAACTAACCTGAACTAACCTGAACTAACCTGAACTAACCTAACTAACCTGAACTAACCTGAACTAACCTGAACTAACCTGAACTAACCTGAACTAACCTGAACTAACCTGAACTAACCTGAACTAACCTGAACTAACCTGAACTAACCTGAACTAACCTGAACTAACCTGAACTAACCTGAACTAACCTGAACTAACCTGAACTAACCTGAACTAACCTGAACTAACCTGAACTAACCTGAACTAACCTGAACTAACCTGAACTAACCTGAACTAACCTGAACTAACCTGAACTAACCTGAACTAACCTGAACTAACCTGAACTAACCTGAACTAACCTGAACTAACCTGAACTAACCTGAACTAACCTGAACTAACCTGAACTAACCTGAACTAACCTGAACTAACCTGAACTAACCTGAACTAACCTGAACTAACCTGAACTAACCTGAACTAACCTGAACTAACCTGAACTAACCTGAACTAACCTGAACTAACCTGAACTAACCTGAACTAACCTGAACTAACCTGAACTAACCTGAACTAACCTGAACTAACCTGAACTAACCTGAACTAACCTGAACTAACCTGAACTAACCTGAACTAACCTGAACTAACCTGAACTAACCTGAACTAACCTGAACTAACCTGAACTAACCTGAACTAACCTGAACTAACCTGAACTAACCTGAACTAACCTGAACTAACCTGAACTAACCTGAACTAACCTGAACTAACCTGAACTAACCTGAACTAACCTGAACTAACCTGAACTAACCTGAACTAACCTGAACTAACCTGAACTAACCTGAACTAACCTGAACTAACCTGAACTAACCTGAACTAACCTGAACTAACCTGAACTAACCTTTTTTTTTTTTTTTTTTTTTTTTTTTTATAGAGGAGGGAAACCTTCATAGGTACCCGGCCTGTTGTTCTGGCGACCGGGTTATGTGGGATTCGTCCCTGAATGGGACGCCTACCCACTAAAACCCTCCTCTCTTCACCCTGGTTCCCCCCCGGAACCGCCGCTAAGCATTACTTCAGGGGGGGGGTGGTATTTCCCTTGACTACCCCACCCCCCCAAAGGGCGGGGCAGCCAGTCGTCTCTTTCTTTCCTCTTCTCTAGCCCTTCTCAAAGCCCTTCTAAATGCCTCACATTTTCCTGTTCCTGTCCTATGTCCCTTTTCATTACAAATCCCACACATGTCCTCCCCTTTGCAATCCTGTCCCTTATGACCTTCTTCGCCACACACAAAACAGCACCTCGATCTGTCCTTCCCTGTACATTCCCTAGCTTCATGCTCAAATCCCCAACATTTATAACACCTTTTCACCTCCAGTCTTTTCTCCATTCTGCATCTCACATATCCGATTCTGATGTATGGGTCCTTCATCAATTCATCCGCCACTTTCTCGCCCATAACCACTGTCACCGCCTGTGTGTCCCATTTATTTGCCCTCATGTCCCCCAAAGAAAAGTCATCCTCACTCAGTCCTATAACTCTCGTCATTATCGCCTGCTTTACCTCTTTTCTCCCTGTAGTAATCTCCATTCCTCTTATGTGTATGGCAACCCTTTTTGTTTTAGGTCCCATAACTCTCACTTTCGTCCTCAACTGCCACTCTATCGCACTCTTGATCTCCTTGACGCATCCTACATCACTTCCCATTGTCATTAGAATTTTCCCTTCTTTCGTTGTTCTCAGGCCATTTATTTCCTTGTTTCCTCCCTTATATTTTATTGATTTCTTTATTTCACCCATCGTTGTCTCCAAGTCTTCCCCACTCACCCGGTCCACCACTAGAGCGTAACTTTTCCTTTTTCTTCCTCTATTTATCTCTTCTTCTTCCCGTCCGTCCGTATAGATCATGACCTGAGTTGTTCCGTTTTTAAACACCGCTTCTATTATTTTTCTTAGTCTCTCAACACTCATCCCCTCAATTCTATGCATTGCCACCCACTCGTCGTCCACAGTTTCTGTTTTAAGTTTGTATAAGTTTTCCCAAAGTTCTTCCTCCTTATCAGTAAGTCCAATTCTTATAATTTTCTGTCTTAATTGTTTCTCCCCCACCCCAGATTTGAAGTTATGAAGTTGCTCAACCACCACAAAATCTTCCTCACATTCCATTAATTCCGGATACCTTCTTCTATATTCGGCTTGCACTCCCTTTTCCATCTTAGTATCTCCCATCTCAACCATCACTACCTTCACCGTTGTCATTTTACTGTTCAATGGATTCCCAATTTTAATTTCCGTATTTATAAAAGTCGATTCAAGCCAATTATTTTCAACAATATTTTTAAAATCCTCATAATTATTAATACCATCTATACTTTCAATATCCCCTTCTTTATTTGTTTGAGTTGCTTGTTCTACCGTTCCTATTTTTTCTGTTTGTACATCAGCATCGTTAATCATTTTATCCGCCTTCTCGTATTTATTGTTTTCTAGCCAGTCCTTAATTATATTTCTTTCGAATACTTTCTTTTGTTTTCCTAATTGTTTGCAAATTTCTTTGATATCCCTATGAGTGCTTTTTTCTATTTTATTTTCTAAATTTTTAATTAACCCCTTAACCCTTTCTATTGTTTCCATCAGAATAAATACTTCTACGCTTTCTTTTTTCTTATATGGTTCTTCCCCGATGCAACTCTCCAATTCAACCCTCAACACCCTCGAGCAAACTTGGCCCCCCCCAGAATCCATGGGGCCAGCGCCGGCCACCGGGGCTTCCACCCGGTCGGAGCCGACGGCGGGACTATCACCCGCCTGGGGTACTCTAATGTTTTGCTTACTCATTTCGCCCTTTTTTGTGTCTCTCTTAGTCGGTCTCCCCCTCCTCTGACCTCTCCAGCAGGAATCCTACTGGAGAAGACAGAAGAGTCGGAAACGTGAAGCCCCCCCACCACGACAAGGTGGAGACACCACGGGGGGGAACCTGAACTAACCTGAACTAACCTGAACTAACCTGAACTAACCTGAACTAACCTGAACTAACCTGAACTAACCTGAACTAACCTGAACTAACCTTTTTTTTTTTTTTTTTTTTTTTTTTTTTTTTTTTTTTTTTTTTTTTTTTTTTTTTTTTTGTAGAGGGGGAAAACCTTCTAAAGGTACCCGGTCTGATGGACTGGCGACCGGGTTATGTGGGATTCACCCCCTGAAGGGAGGCGCCTACCCACTAAAAACCCACCTCTCTTCACCGTTGTTCCCCCCCGGAACCGCCGATAGGCATTACTTCAGGGGGGTGGTGGCATCGCGCCTGCTAATCCGGCCTAGGCCGATCTGCATCGCGGAGGACTTCTCCCTGCAACATTCTTCTTCTTTCATTCTCTCTCACACGTTTTGCATTCATGATCTTTTCTACCATTCTTGCAAACGCATTCCACTTGCATTCCGACTCTACAATTTCACTGCCGATCACGTTTCGGTCCAGTCTGAGTCCGCTCAGTCTGGCTTCCGCGCGATCGGCCTCCCATGCCTGACACTCCCACAGCGCGTGCTCGGGAGTGTCACTCACACCATTCTCTTCGTTCCCGCAGAACCAGCAGTGGTCACTGCGCTGAACCCCTATTCGTCTCAGGTATTTTCCGAACACACCGTGCCCGGTGAAAACCTGCGACAGGGCGTAATTGGGCTTAGCCCATTCGCATTCGGACCACCGTCTGACTCTGGGGACGAACACTTTCATCCACCCGTCATAGACGGCCCATTCCTTCTCCCACTCGGACATAACCCATTCTGCCGCTTCGTTCTTGCTCTCTTTCCCTCTCTCCCATATTATTCTCCTCTCTTCCACTCTCAATCGCACAGGAGGGATTTTGGCCAGAGCCAACACCGCTGCGCCCGGAGCCGTCCTGTAAGCACACGCCACCCTGATCGCAAGCTTTCTATTCGCCCGCTCCAGGATGGCGTTATACTTCCTGTACGCGAGCTCCGATTGCCAAATCGGAGCCGCGTAGAGCAGGGCGGACGATGCCGCCATGACCATCACCCTCCTCCTCTCGAAACTTAACCCGTTCACACGCGGGAGGATGCCTTCCAATTTCTGGACGATCCTCCCTACCTTGTCGGCTGTCCGGCGGGCGTGCTCGCCAAAGCGGGCATTCCTGCCGAACCACACCCCCAGGTACTTCACGCACTCGCTCGTTTCATACCTGACCCCTTCCACCATCAGACTCATGCTTGTCAGCTTGCGTCGTCCGGCCAGGAGCACCATCTCCGTCTTATCCGTCGCCATGGTCAGGCCTTTCCTACGGAACGTGTCGGAGACCAGTTCCATGGCACGCCTGACTCTCGTCTCCAGGATTTCCCCGTTCTTTGCCTCCACCACCAACGCCAGGTCGTCCGCGTACGCCACCGAAGTGACGCCCTTTGGATAACCCACCGTCAGCAGCTCGTCGTAGAACAGGTTCCACAAGACGGGACCCAGTACGGACCCCTGAGGAACCCCACACGACAACTCACGGACCTCCCCGTTAGGCAACACCAGAAAACGATCTTGCAGGTACGATTGCACTACGTCAATCAAGTACCCGCTAACCTGTGACCTCCTCATCACTTGGACGATGAGGTCCCAGGGCGCCGAATTAAAGGCGTTCCGGACATCTATCGTCACCATAACGCAGAACCCCCGGTGCGTGTAACTCTTCCTCCCGATCTCCTCCACTATCCGCATGACCGCCCCCATGGCGTCCATGGTGCTCTTGCCCTTCACAAACCCAAACTGCCGCTCGCATATCATGCCGCGCGCAGTCGCTTCTTCCAGAAGTCTGGCCTTGATCACCTTCTCGACCACCTTTCCGAGTCCGTCAATAAGACAGATGGGCCGGTAGCCGGGCTCCGCATTCGGATCACGCTTTGGCTTCTCCACCAGGACGAGTCGAGCCCTTTTCCAGGCCTTGGGGAACTCTCCCGAGGTCAAGATGCGCGTGACGCAATCCGCCATACCTTGGGGCGCAGCCCCGAGATACAGCTTCAAGACCTCGTTCGAGATACCGTCCAGCCCTGGAGCCTTGCGGCTCTTGAGGCTCCCGACTGCCTGGCAGATCTCCTCCGTCGTGACCCGAGGTACGTCCTCGCCTTCTGGTCTCCCTGTTGCCCATCTGACTCTTTCCTTCGTCGGGAAAAGTTCGTCCACCTTCCGAAGCATTTCTACTTCTGGGAGGTGGCTTCGCTTGAGGTGCCCAAGCTTCCCGGCCACGATCTTGTAGCCGAGACCCCAGACATCCGTCTCCAGGTCAGCACACAGCCCCTTCCACGACTCCCTCTTGGCGTTCCGTATGGACACCTTGAGGGCCTTTCGCGTCTCAACTAATTCATTCTCACATCTCTCTCGCTCGATCGCAACGTTCCTTCCTCTCGCTCTCGTGACCCGTCGCCGGGCACGCACGCACGTTCGTCTCAGATTCGCAATCTCGTCATTCCACCAGTACGCAGCCTTTCGCGCACCTCGTCCACCCGCGTTCTTTTTCCGCAGACATTCGTCGCAGACACGACTGATTTCCTTCACTATTCGATCCGGATCGTCAGCCGCGCCCACGCCCTCTTTCTCTGCCACGTACCGTCGCACACGTTCCAATCCACACGCATTAACAATCCAGCCATGCTTATTCATACTTTCGCATTCCACGCTAGCCCTTTGTGCGTCTCCCCCTCTCCTAATGGAGAAGGAGACGTACCGGTGCCCACTGCCACTCTCCAACTCACTCTCCACTCGCCACTCCTCAACCATGCCTGACGCAGTCACACCAGCCATGGTGACGTCGATCAACGATCTCCCGTTCCTGGTACCGAAGGTCCACTCCCGCCCAACGTTGAGAGGGGTGAACTCTCCCGCGTCCAGAAACTCATCCAAGATCAGGCCGTAGGCATTTCGCGCGTCGGAGCCGAAACGTCCACTTTTGGCATTCAGGTCCCCAGCGATGAGGACCCTCCTACCATCCATCCCCCGGACATACTCCTCCAACCTACTAAGGAAGGCCGCAAAATCGGCCGCCCTCCTGTTCGGGGAAAAGTACGCCGAGATCAGGGTGATCCATCCCAACCCCACCGCGACGAAGCCCCGCCCCTTGTGGATTGACTCCACCCTCACATGGTCGGCTAGCCATATGAAGGCGTCATCGCACCGATCACGGATTTCGTTCCCTTTCGTTTTGTTCGGCTCTTGCCCCAATACAACGTCGATGCCTCTTTCTTTGATCACCTGGCTCAGTAGGGCGGTAGCCAGCCGCTTCCTGTCCAGATTGATCTGGAGGCATCGGAGTCCGCTGATTTGTGAAGCCATGACTCCACACAGTTCACTCACTCACTCTGCCTTTCACTCACTCAGTTCACTCACCTGATCAGTCCTCCGTTCCGCTGACCGGTCCTTGTTGGCCGGCGCCGTCCGACTCCTCGGTCTCCATCCTCTCCTCGGTGGAGGATGGGGAGTCGCAGTCCTCTTCCGCACTGCAATCCCTCTCTCCCTGAAGAGGAGGGAGGGACCGCGTGTCCGCACTCCCACTCACGATTTCCCTCTCTTCCTTCCCGCCTGCAGGCGGAGAGGAAGAGCGGGCACTCCGCGCACCATTGTTACCTTCCTTCCCTCCTCCTAAGGGGGGAGGGTCGGATGTTTTTTTGCTGCGCCTTCTCTTGGGGCCCTTCTCCCCCTCCCCTCCCTCAGGCGGAGAAGGAGAGTGGTCGCCCCCCGTTTCCATTTGGTCCCGCCCTCCTCCTGAAGGGAGAGGGCCGGACTTTTCTCCCTTTTTGGGCACTTTCTCCCCCGCTCCACCTTTGGGCGGAGAGGGAGAGCGGTCGCCCCCCGTTTTCTTTTGGTCCCGCCCTCCTCCTGAAGGGAGAGGGCCGGACTTTTCCCCCTTTTTGGGCACCTTCACTCCCTCTCCGCCTCTGGGCGGAGAGGGAGAGCGGTCACCCTTCTCTTTAGTTGCCCGCGAGGGCGCGGACTTAGGAACCTTATTGGCTCCTCCCCCACAAC
Organism: Euwallacea fornicatus; assembly: GCF_040115645.1. Classification (NCBI taxonomy): domain Eukaryota; kingdom Metazoa; phylum Arthropoda; class Insecta; order Coleoptera; family Curculionidae; genus Euwallacea; species Euwallacea fornicatus. The sequence goes on along the minus strand of NW_027096097.1, from coordinate 108,521 downwards.
TTGGACCTCCCGCACTGTGACCGTCCGCGTCGCAGAGGGGGCAGTACCGGGAGTTTTTACACTCCACGGCCCTGTGCCCCTCCTTGGCGCATCTGGCGCACAGGCGTGTCCTGTCCACGCCCTCGCACGCACTGGCCTTATGGCCGACCCCCCAGCACCGGTAGCAGCGCCCGGAGTCCCTCAGCTCTCGAAGTCGGCATCTGCTGATGCCAACTCGGACCTCGGCGACCTTCCGGACCCTGCCCACCGTTTCGTCCCCCCCACTTATCCGGAGGGTGGCGGTTTGGCAGCCTCCGAAGCTTTTGCGCAGACCGACCAGTTTTACCTGGTTCGGCGCAAGCGCGGCCGCGGAAGCTACCGCCTCTACCACCTCCTTCTCCGTTGCAATGGCATCCAAGCCCGCCACTTGAAAAGTGACGGACTTGGAGCCAAGCCCGGTACGAGCCCGCCCCACCCCCAACCCGCGGTCGAGGATGGAGCGGATCTCCTCCCCTTCTTTTTCCCCCCCCTTCGGCAGTACGAGGAGGAGCTCGCCTTTGCGGGTCTCCCTGACACTGCCGATATCAACCCGTGTCCCACTCTCGGACACGAGCCGACGTACCCTTTTCAGGGTGTCCCTATAGGTGGCGCCCTCCTCCTTGGAGATGAACACCACCTCTTCGTCCCTCCTGCCCCAGCCCCTTGGGGCGGGAGCAGGAGGAACGGCTCCCCCCTCTGTTTTTCCCATGTACAAAATGACCCTGGGGGCGTCATCCCGATCCATGGCCGCGATTTCCGCGACCCGGCGAAAGTCCCAGGGGTTGGCCCCGGGGACCATCGGGATAACGACCCGGGTCCTCCCCTCTGCCCTCATCGAGTCGAAGAGCTCCCGGATTGCTCCGAGAACTTCTCGAGGGCCCATGCTCCTCAGTTCCCTGAAGAACACGAACCGCTCTCGATTTTCAAGTATCCCCCCTCTGCGCATGGTGCAAACCTGGCGCAGAAAGGGGATCCTTCCCTCCCATTCACGACACTCCGCGTCGTCCAACTCTCCCAGTTCCGGAAAAAGGTGTAAAACCTTCTCCCTGAGAGGGTTGGACGCCGCCCCCACAATGACACCGAGGTCCGCCCCGTACCCGTGTTTAAACGGGTCCCCCCGGCAGACCTCGGTGGCAGTGTACATCCCATTCTCCCACCGCTCCTTCAGCGCCTCGGACAGCCTGTCATCGCTGACAAGCTCCCCGATCCTGCGCCGTTGGAGTTCCACCCTTATTTGCTCCTCCGTCTCGGTCTGGCATCCGACCGAGACGGAAGAGCAGACTCCCCCCTGTTTTCCCCCCAATAACCCTGTATGTCCGTCTGTCTGTGTGTCCGCGTCGAAGGTCATTCTGTCTACTCGCTCGTACCGGTGCTCATCCAGCCATTGCTGGATGATGTCCCGGTCGAACGCGTCCGCCTGTTTCCGCAACTTCCCAGCGATATCCTTGATATCGCGCTGGGTGTTGCGCTCAATCCTCTTTTCTAGCTCGGAGACAAGCATCCTGGTTTGCCTGATGGCCTCCCCAATGATGAAAGCCTCCGAGCTCTCTTTTCTCTTATACGCCCCTTCCTCTTCGAGGAGGGACGTATCTCCCGTCTTTCGTTTCCGTCGAGTCTGTCTGTCGTCGTCTTCGGTCACCTCTTCCTTTCCTCTTACATAGAAGAAGCCCATGGAGGGGTCCGAGGGACGCCTCTCCGTGAGCAACCTCCTCACCTGCATCGAGCGGGTTTGCCCCCCCCCAGAATCCGTGGGGGCAGCGCCAGCCACCGGGGCTCTCACCCGGTCGGAGCCGGCGACGGGATTAGTACCCATCTGGGGTAATAAATTTTTACCCTCGCTCATCATGTTTTTGTGTCTCTCTTTGTTTTACGGCTCCCCAGCTCACCGACTTCTCCCGTTCCCGGAAAAAGTCGGAGATCCGACGGCCGCACTAAGCCCCCCCACCACGACAAGGTGGAGACACCACGGGGGGGAACCTGAACTAACCTGAACTAACCTGAACTAACCTGAACTAACCTTTTTTTTTTTTTTTTTTTTTTTTTTTTTTTTTTTTTTGTGCGAGGAGGTGGAAATCTTCGAAAGACACCAGGATCGCCCTGGTAGTGTGGGATTCGACCGACCATTACGTCACCCGCCTACCCACTAAAACCACCTCCCCTCTTCACCCCGGAATTGCCTTTCGGCTTCTCACAGGGCCCGATAAACCAACTGAGGGGACCCGCGTCCCACTTCTCACTGTCTTGCTCTTCGTCGTTCGTTTTCGTGTTGGCTTTTCGCCCACATGATACGTCCGACCATTCGTTCAAAAGCCATCCACTTCTCCTCGCTCTCAAGCAGTTCGCGCCCGATCGTGTTTCGATCCAGGGTTAGTCCACTAGCCCTGGCTTCCGCACGATCGTTCTCCCATTCTGTACACTCCCAGATCGTGTGATCTGGGGTGTCCGAGGCACTCTCTGTTTCGTTCCCGCAGAACCAGCATCGATCGCTTCGCTCGACTCCGATTCGCCGCAGGTATTTTCCGAACACTCCGTGTCCGGTCAGCACCTGCGACAAAGCAAAGTTGGGCCTCGCCCACTCGCACTCGACCCACCGCCTGACGCTGGGGACGAACAGCTTCATCCATCCGTCGTACCTCTCCCATTCAGTTTCCCATTGGGTCAGAACCCACTCTCTCGCTTCTTTCTTGTATTCCCTACCTCTCTCCAAGATCATACATCTCTCTTCCACTCTGAGTCGAATTGGCGGAATTTTAGCCAACACCAACGCCGCCGCTCCTGGAGCCGTTCTGTACGCGCACGCCACCCTGAGTGCAAGCAGGCGATTTGCCCGCTCCAGGATGACGTTGTACTTCCTGAACTCCAGCTCCGATCTCCATATCGGGGCCGCATAAAGCAGGGCGGATGACGCCGCTGTCACCATCAGCCGCCTTCTGTCATACCCAAGTCCATTCGCTCTTGGCAGGATCCCTTCCAGCTTTTGGACGACCCTGCCCACTTTCTCTGCTGTTTGTCGGGCATGCTCGCCGAAGCGGGCATTCCTTCCAAACCACACGCCCAAGTACTTTACGCACTCGGAAGCCTCGTAAAGCACCTCATCCACTCTCAAGCTCACATTCCTGAGTTTTCGCCTTCCGGCCAGGATCACCATCTCGGTTTTATCCGATGCCATGCTTAGGCCCTTGCGTCGGAACGTGTCGGAGACTAGTTCCAGGGCCCCCCTGATCCTCCTCTCGAGGGTTTCCGTGTCCCCCGCCGTTACCACCAACGATAGGTCATCCGCGTACGCCACCGAGGTAACGCCCTTTGGATAACCCACCGTCAGCAGCTCGTCGTAGAACAGGTTCCACAAGACGGGACCAAGGACGGACCCCTGAGGAACCCCACACGTCATCTCTCGGGTTTCTCCGTTTGGCAACACCAAAATTCGGTCTTGCAGGTACGATCGGACTACGCCCGTTAAGTACCTGCTAATCTGGGATCTCTCCATCGTTTCAACGATGAGGTCCCACGGCGCGGTGTTAAAGGCGTTCTTGACGTCCACTGTTACCATGACGCAGAAACCCGCGTGCGTGTAACTGTTCCTCCCAATCTCCTCCACAATGCTCAGCACTGTCCTCATGGCGTCGATGGTGCTTCTTCCTTTTACAAACCCGTACTGGCGCTCGCTTATCATACCGTATGACATAGCTTCTTCCAGAAGTCTGGTCTTGATCACCTTCTCCGCGATCTTCCCGAGTCCGTCTATTAAACAAATGGGCCGATATTTGGCTTCGGCGTTCGGTTCCCGTTTCGGTTTTTCCACCATTGCCAGTCGAGCTCTTTTCCAAATCTTAGGGAATACTCCCGAGGTCAGGATGCGGTTAACGCAGTCGGTCATACCCTGGGGCTCCGCCCCAAGATAAGACTTCAAGACCTCGTTCGGAATCCCGTCCAATCCAGGAGCCTTGCGGCTCTTTAGAGTCCCTATGGCCTGTCGGATTTCGTCCACGGTAACTTGTGCCACCTCTTCGGCCGTCCGTAACGTTGGTGCCCATCTGATTTTCTCCTTTCTCGGGAAGAGTTCTTCTACGTGTTTTAGCATTTCTTTTTCGGGCAGGTGACTTGACTTCAGGTGACCAAGTTTCCCGGCCACTATTTTGTAGCCGAGGCCCCAGACATCTGTCTCCAGCTCTGCGCATAATCTCTTCCACGACTCCCTCTTGGCTTCCTTAATGGCCACCTTGAGGGCGTTCCGTGCATCCTTATATTCGTCCTCAACCCTTCTCCTTCTCTCGTCAGTTTCTCTATCACCTCTTACTCTACATTTTCTTCTCATCTTCCTCACACATTCTTTCCTTAGTTCGGCGATACCTTCGTTCCACCAATACACTCCTTTCTTGTTCCATCTCTCACCCTTCTTTTTCAAGCACGCATCGCAAGCGTCACCGATCTCCTTCGCTATTTGCTCCGGATTCTCAGTCACACCCACAATGCCCTCTCTCTCACCCATGTATTGGTTAAGTTTCGCCAAACCCCTCTCGTTCACTATCCATCCTTCCGCTCCCACCTTGACGTTTTCATTGTCACGCCCGGCGCCGGTTACGTTTCCTTTCTTACCGTCGACTATGCGGTAGGTCACGTACCTGTGCCCACTTCCACTCTCTCTATCGCATTCCACTTTCCAATCTCTCACCATTCTCAGTGCATTTACACCCGCAACTGTGACATCTATTAAGGATGTTCCATTCCTATTGCCGAACGTCCACTCCCCTCCGTGATTAAGCGGAGTGAAGTCTCCCGCGTCGAGAAATTCTTCAAGGACCAGGCCATAGGGATTTCGCACCGCGGAGCCGAAACGTCCACTTTTGGCATTTAGATCCCCCCCAAGGAGGACCCTCTTGCCGTTCTGCCCCCGTACGCACTCCTCGAGCCTACTGAGAAAGTCCGCGAATTCCGCGGTCCCTCTGTTTGGTGAGAAGTACGCCGAGACCAGTGTGACTCGTCCCAGGTCCACGGCCACAAACCCCCGACCCTTCTGGATTGATTTCACCCTCACATGGTCGGCTAGCCATATAAAGGTGTCGTCGCTCCGGTCCCTGATCACCTTCCCCATCGCTTGGTTCGGCTCTTGCCCAAGCACAACATCGATGCCCCTCTCTTTGATCGTCTGATACATGAGGTCGGTCGCCAACCGTCCCCTGTCCAGGTTGATCTGGAGGCATCTGAGATCATTCATTCTCGAAGCCATTGATTCGTTCTTCCACACCAAGCATTCACACTCACATTTCACTTCACTCACTCACCTGCGAATTCCCTCAGTTGCTCCTTGTTCCGGATGCCGGTTTGCCACGCTTGGCCTTTGCCCCCCGCGATGTCTTTCGTACTTCCGGTATACCGCCCCGTTTTTGTGTCAACACTTCCGCGGCCGTCTTCTCTTCGTCGATGAGAGATCGGGCTTCCGCCGTGCTACTCGCACTTCCCGTGCTGGCCGCACTTCGCGCGCTTTCTACACTTTCTGATCTCCGTCCTCTCCCTTTTCCGGGTGGAGGAGGGAGATTAGTTATTTCACTCTGTGCATCAGGCGTGGATGGGCCCTCCTTTTCTGGATCGGCACCTTTGGCCGTTTTTTTGATTTTCCCGGTGCATTCCGGGGCGCCCACGCTATGTCCCTCCGTGTTACAGAGGGGGCAAAACCGAGAGCTGTTACACTCCCTGGCCTTGTGCCCCTCCTTCGCGCATCGGGTGCATAGTCTGGACCGGTCCACGCCTTTGCACTCACGTGCCTTGTGCCCCACCCCCCAACACCGGAAACAGCGCCCGGGGTCTTTCTTTTCTCTGATTCGGCATTTGTTGATGCCGATCTTGACCTCACTGACCAACCGGACTCTGTTTGCGGCCATCCCTTCCCCGTCCACTATCCGAATAGTGGCTGTTTGGCATCTACCGAAGCTTGCTCTGATTCCCAACAGTTTAATCCTGTTGGGTTCCAGAGAAGCCGCCGCAGCTACCGCACCCACTACCTCTTCCCCCGTCGCCACCGCGTCCAGGCCGGTGACCTGGAAAATCACCGGTCTAGACCCCACCCCAGCTCGCACCCGCTCGATTCCCAACCCCTTGCTGAGAATTGAGCGAATTTCCTCCCCGCTGTTTTCCCCTCCCTTAGGCAGCGTCAGGAGGACCTCACCCCGTCTCGTCTCCCTGATGCTGCCTATTTCCACTTTGGTCTGGCTTTGTGCCACCAGCTGCCTCACTTTTTTAAGTGTTTCGCTGTAGGTATCCCCTCTCGCGCGCGTCACGAAGACTACCCCTTCGTCTCTCTTGCCTCCACCCTGTTGGGCGGGCGCAGGAGTGACGGTCATGCCGCCCGTTCTTGCTCCCACCGGCATGTAGAGGAGGACCTTTATGCCCTCGTACCGCTGGTGCAGAGCTGCCATCTCCACTACTTTTCTGAAATGCCAAGGGTTGGCCCCCGGCACCAATGGTAGAATCACTCTGGTCCTCCTCTCCCGAACCATCCGTTCGAACATTGCTTGGGTTGCTCCGAACACTTCCCGAAGGCTGGTGCTCCCCATTTGTTTGAAGAACATCAACCTCAGCTTCTCGATGACCCTTCCGTCTTTTTCCAAGCTGCATGCTTGGCGCAAGAACGGGAGGCCCTGTGTCCCCTCTCCGTCTTCCAACTCCCTCAGTTCAGGGAAGAGCCCAAGGACTCTCTCTTTAAGGGGGCTGTCAGTCGTGCCCACCAAAATGCAGATATCTGCCCCGAAGCCCTGACCCAGGGGATCGCCCTGCACCACTTCTGTAACGGGAAACATCCCCGTTTCATCCCATCTTTCTCCCAGCGCTTCCTCCATCTTGTCGGATTGGACCAGTTGCCTGATCCTTTCTTGCTGAGCCCTGAGTCTTTTCTGCTCTTCGATCTCCGTCTGGTGTTCGACTGAGATCTTTTCCTCTAGGCTCCTTTGGGCCTCTTCTTCCAGCTGCGCTATGCGCCTCTTCAGCTCCTGGTTTTCCGTCTGTAGGGTCGGGGTGACTCCTGCCCGTCTGGCTAGATCGGCCTCCCAGCCACGTCTTACTCCTCGGAGTAGGCTTCTCAAATCGAAGACAGCATTCACGATCTCCTTCTTCGGATTGTAAATGCTCCGAAGTATACGAGCGAGTTCTGCTGCTCGTTTTTCTGCCTTCTCCAAGGCTCTCCCTCCCGCTACGGCCTTGCCTACTCCTACTGACCGTGGGCTCTCGTCTTTCCTCTTTCTCTTCCCAGCATGTTCGTTGATCCTGAGGGATTTCTCCGGGCTCCCGTTCTCCTTCTCTTTCTCTTCTCCGTTGGTGTGGAGAAAAGGGCTCGTCTTGGGCGGGGTCTTGGGTCTGTTCGTAGACCCCTCTGTTTTTTCTATGGTGCCCTTCTGGGCATTCATCTTCCTCTTTTCTTCCGGCAGGGTGTCCTGCTGTTGTGCATCTGTGCCGCTGGGCGTTATCCTCCTCAGCCAGACTGTTGGCAGTTTTTCCTTAGAGCGGCTGCCGCCTTCCTTCTTCCTCTTTTCTTCCTCCTTCTTCCCTCTCTTTTCCGCTTCTACCTTTGATGTTGAGTATTTTTGGCCCTCCCCAGAATCCTTGGGGCCAGCGCCAACCACCGGGGCTCGCACCCGGTCGGAGTCGACGGCGGGATTTTTACCCGCCTGGGGTAGTTTGTTTTTGAAACTACTCATCTTCATCCCTTGTTTTGCCTTCTGCGTTAGTTACCTCTGACTCCCTCCACTGGGATTGGTTACCCAATCTCGTTCGTCAGAGGCATCCAGGGGCCACCACGTGGAGGTGCAGATAGGTCTTCGGCCCCCAACCTGAACTAACCTGAACTAACCTGAACTAACCTGAACTAACCTGAACTAACCTGAACTAACCTGAACTAACCTGAACTAACCTGAACTAACCTGAACTAACCTGAACTAACCTGAACTAACCTGAACTAACCTGAACTAACCTGAACTAACCTGAACTAACCTGAACTAACCTGAACTAACCTGAACTAACCTGAACTAACCTGAACTAACCTGAACTAACCTGAACTAACCTGAACTAACCTGAACTAACCTGAACTAACCTGAACTAACCTGAACTAACCTGAACTAACCTGAACTAACCTTTTTTTTTTTTTTTTTTTTTTTTTTTTTTTGTTGGCGGGGAGGAAAAACCTTCATAGGTACCCGATCTGGTGGTCTGGCGATCGGGTTATGTGGGATTCATCCTCCTCTTCCTGAGAAGAAGAAGACGCCTACCCACTAAAAAACCTCCCCTCTTCTTCGCACTGCTCGTCCGGTACCGCCGTCATGGCATTCCTTCAGACGAGTGGCGGCTTGTCCTGTCCTTTGCGGAGGCGGTCATCATCGACGTCTGATCGATTATTTTTCCAATCGTCAGTGTCGGGTTTTTTCTTCCGCCTGCTATTGTCGGGGGGGATCTTGTTCAGATTGTTCCCTTTCCTTCTTCCGTCTCCTTTCGTGCTCGCACTTTTCTGCCATTATGGCGTGCAGCATCTCGGTGACGATCTTCCAGTTCTCCTCATCTTTAAGAAGCAGTTCGGCCACATTTTCCTTTGTTACATTGGTTCCGCACTTCTGTTTCGCGGATTCTCTATGGTTTTCGAATTGTTTACATTCGAAAACCGTGTGCTCCGGATTGTCTGTGTTTGTACAGAACCAACATTCGTCGTCGTCGGCCTTGCCTATCTTCTTCAGATATGTGCCGAACGACCCGTGTCCGCTCATGGCTTGAGTGACGTAATGGCTCATGTTTCCATACTTCCTCGTGCTCCACGCTTTGACGTCTTTCACGAACGTTTTTGCGTGTCCCTGGTATCGGTCCCACCTACGTTGCCAGCTTTCATATGTTTTTTCTCTGGCTTCTTTTTTAGCCTCCGGTCCTCGCTGCTGTACCGTTGTTCTTTCTTCCACCAGCAGATCCAAGGGTGGCATTCCTGCTAGAGTCTCAGCGGACTCCAGCGAGATCGTTCTGTACGCTTGAATCGCACCGATCGCGAGTCTCCTGTTTATCCTACTCAGCATACCCGAGTAGGTTTTCTTCTTCATTACGTGTCCCCATATCGGTGCTGCGTACAAAACCGTAGACAGTGCCACCGATGCCAAGAGTTTCTTTCTTGTCGCGGCGTTGCCGCTCCCTCCTGTGTGTGGCATCAGACCGACCAGGGCGTTGATTGTCCTGTGCGTCTTTTCCGTCACTTTCCGGACGTGCACGCCTAAGTTCGCATCTCTTCCGAAGTACACTCCGAGTATTTTCACGTGTTCTCGACTTCGAACGGTTTCTCCGTCAATTTTGAAGGAGAATTTTTTGATTTTCCTTCTTCCGGCCAATAGGACCATCTCCGTTTTTTGTTTGGCCACCCTCAGTCCCTTTTCCTCCATGTTTTTGACGATTCTGCTTACCGACTGTTCGATTCGCCCATGCAATGTGTTGCGGTTTTTCCCTCTCACCACTATTGACAGATCGTCTGCGTACGCTACCAGTTCCGTTCCTGGTGCGACTCTGGTCCTGAGGATGTCGTCGTAATAGACGTTCCACAGCGTCGGGCCCAATACCGATCCCTGTGGCACGCCGCAGCTCACTTCGTGTATCTTGCCATCTTCCGTCACTATCTTACGATCTTCCAAGTAAGATTTCACCAGGTTTATCAGTCGTCGACTGATTTTTTTCCTTTCCAAGGCGGCCACTATGCCGTCCCAAGGTGCCGAATTGAAGGCGTTCTCGATGTCCAAACAGACCATCGCGCAGAAATCTCTGTCTTTTACGCACTTCTTATTCACATCTTCGGTGATTTTCTTGATTTTCATCATGGCGTCCACGGTCGATTTCCCTTTGCGGAAGCCGAACTGCCGATCCGAGATCAAGTCGTTATCCTCCAGTTCCTTTTGTAGTCTTTCACAGATGATTTTCTCGAAGACTTTCCCTATCGTGTTTATCAGACATATCGGTCTGTATTTCTTGACGTTTCCATCGTCTCCGTCCTTCCTCGGTTTTTCGATAAGGACCAGTTTGGCTATTTTCCAAGGTTCGGGAAAGTTTTCCTCCTTGAAAACTTTGTCGTACAGTCCCAGAAGGAAGTTTTTGTGCTCCTTGGCGACTGTCAGGAAAATTTCAGTCGTTATTCCGTCCGGCCCTGGCGCCTTCTTTCGATTGACGTTCCCCAGGGCCCGCTCCAATTCTGAAATGACGATTTCTGCACAATCAGTGCGTTTACCGTCATTTTCCACTTGCTTCTCCCTTTCCCATTGTATCTTAGGCCGTCTCGGGAAGAGTGCCTCTATCTGTCTGTTTATCTCTTCTACAGACTGGATCCTAAAACGTCCTATCTTCAGCCGTTTCGTGGCTATTTGATACGCCTTTCCCCAGACGTCATCCTCCAATTCCGCGCAGAGTTCCTTCCATTTCTGCGTTTTGTTTTTTCCTATTTCCCGTCTTAGTTCTTTCTTGCGGGTCTTGTACTCCTCGACGGCCCGCTCGATGGCTAGCCTTCCTTTTTGTTTGTCAGCGTTATTATCTCGCTTGCTGATCTTTGACTTAATTCGGGCGAGCTTTCTCTTCGCCCGAACGCAGTCCTCTCTCTTTTTCCTGATCGTTTCCGACCACCAATAGACGGGAGGGGGATGTTTCCTTCCCTTGGCACCTCCTCCCAGGTGTTTGTCGCAGAGTTGCGTGATTTTTCCAGTCACCTCTGCTACCGTTTCATTGTCATATTGTTGACCGAACAGATGCGGTACCGCTTCTTCGAATCTTATTCTGTTCCTATCGGTCAGCACCCATCTTTTTCCGAATTTTCCCTCGTTGTCCCCCTCCTCTATCGTGTCACTTCCTTGTATCATGACTACGTCATATCGGATGGATCGGTGATCACTATGATTTTCCATATCCTCCAGAACCTTCCAGTTCTCGACTCGGTTTCCTAATTTGTTGTTTCCTAGGGTGATGTCCACTATTGATGTGCCCGTTTTCCTGACGAACGTCGGTGCATTTCCTTCATTGTAAACAATCAAGTCGTTCGAGTATATCCAATTTTCCAGGATTACTCCTCTTGCATTTGACATCGTCGTCGTCGATCCTATTACGGGCGTCTTGGCATTCAGATCCCCCCCTATGAGTATCCTTTTATTCCTATGCATCTTGATATGCGTCGATATCTCATCCAGCAACGAGGCGAATCCTGGGTCCGTCCCGTTCGGGGAAAAATAACACGACAGCAGCATCACATTCTGTGTGATTACGTACGTAAAACCAGAGTTCGTATGTTTGGAGTCGACGAGTTTTATGTTTCTCAACTTGATGAAGCAGTCTCTCGCGTCGTCCTCGACGTCGAGATTGTCCAATTTCCGATTCTGCTCGCATCCTATTACTGCGTCTATTTTTTCGTCCTCCATGTATTTGTCCATGAGGTCGTGTGCAGTTCGACTTCGATTGAAGTTTAACTGCACGACTTTCAGGACTCTGTTTCCATCTCTTCGAGCTCGTTGGTTCGTCGTTACTATGGTGTCGTGCTGCATTACGTGTTATTTAGCGCTGTCTGGTCTTAAGAGTCCTCCTCCATTCCTGCACGGCGTTCTTATACTCCGGGCATTGGACGCTTTGGGCCTTGTGGTCCACGTTGTCATTATTTCCCCCTTCCTTGTAGCAGGCGTAACATTTTGGGGGGTTTTGGCAATTCTTTGCCTGATGTCCTTTTTCGGAACAGTTCAGGCATTTTCCCTCCATTGTGTCTTTCACCGTGCATTTCTTCGAGCTATGCCCGTATCTGCTACATTTGTAGCATCTAAGTGGGGAATCCGCTTCTTCCACCCTGCATTTGGACCACCCCACTCTTATGTGACCCTTTGTGAGGATCTTGTTGGCCGCCTCTATGGGCAATCTCACAAAGGCGTGTTTTAAACCGGCCCTGTTTGATTTTTTGGCCAATCCGATTTTGACGTCCCTGGCCACTTCTACGTTGCCAGCCACATTTAGGGCTTGCACGATCTCCGTTTCTTCAACGCTCTCGTCCAGATCTCTGACGAATATCGTTTTGGACCTGGTGACGAGTTCGGACTCGCCGACCTCTTTGGTCTTTTCCTTGATGAGGTCCAGGAATTTATTTTTCCCTTCATCCTTGCCCTCGATTCCAACTTGGATCACGCCTTCTTTGTTGGTTCTGAGGCTCTTAACCTTAACCCCGACTTCTTCCAAGTTTATCTCGCTCTTTAGCGTTTTCACAACTTTGGCGTAATCTTGTCCCGCCTGCAGTTTAATTTTAATTGTGTCTGTTCTTTTCTTATTAGCCCAGACGCCTCGTTGCCGTTTTTCCTCCATAATTTTCGCCTCGTTGTCATCCACCTGCATAGGCGTTCCTTGCCCAGCGGTGGCGGCGAAAGTTTTCTTTTCTGTTTTGCCCTTTCTTGTGGGCACTCCGAAGATGCACACGTCCTCGGTTTCGTTCCTGTAAAGGAACTCGAGTAGCCTCCTAGCTCCGACGGTGGTGCCTGACTTCGTTGTTGCGATAGCCAGCTTTTTCCTGCCCGATTCTCGAGCTTTCGCTTGAATTTTGGACAGAACTTCCACCATGTCCTCCGTTTTCTTCTCGCCGACGCTGTCATGCGAGATTTTTGCCAGGAAAATGTATCTGTCTACATTCTTCCCAGTATCGTTGGAGTCCTCGCAGATTAATGTGTCCTGTTGCTTCAGGACATACAACTTTTTCGGCTCCATGCCGTTCTTGTTAATCAACTTGGCCAGTTGATTGTTAGTTTCCGCCAGTTCCTGCATCAATTTACTGGATTCAGAGTTCTCAACGTCGCTTATCACGACGATGTCTCTGTCTTCCTGCTCCAAGATACTACCTTTTTCCGTGGAAGTTCTCCGATAACTTTCCGTAGGCCATGCCATTGTTACCAATTCGTGCAATTGGTCAATGTCCTTTATCTCGGCCTTTTCCATTACAGCCGCAATCTTGGCGGCTCTTGTTCGTTCCTCTTCAGAAGTGGGGAAGTCAGTCTGTGTCCCCACCGTGGTGGTCTCTTTAGCCATCCCAGCAGTGGACAAAGCTTCCACTTGTACGGTTTGGCAACCAATTTCCTCTTTCGTGGTGCCCCCCTTGATCCCGTCCAATAGGGCCCATATCTCTTCGGTGTTAATCCCCGCTGACTTCGCTTTCAACTTGGCAACACCGTCCTTAATCTCCTTTTTTGTGTTCACATTTTGTGCCACAAGTCTAGCGATCTCCGATACGGATCTATCTATGGATTTGATTGCTCGTTTTAATCGTCTTAGCCGGGATTTCTGTTCCAAAATCCCGTCGTTTTCATCGATGTTTGCGATGTTTGCGCCCATTATTGGAGACCGTGCGCCTTCCGTTCTCCTTCTTTTTCCGTACGTCTTGCTTTCCTCCCAGCAAGGGTCAAGTCTGGGGGAAGTCGGTACTTCCCTCATCATTTCTTCGTCCTGTAGTGCTGGTGTTGTTGCCAGCATCTTCAGGAAGTCCGTTTCGTCCTCCTCTACGGACTTCCTCTCCATGTCCCTATCTGATGCCTAACAATTGGGTGTTGCTAAACCTCCCCAATTTGTCGGACCAGACAACAAAGGAATGGTCTATTAGAGACCTAGCGCCCTGTGTGGAAATGAAATGCTTTGTCTGGAAGCAGAAATGGGCAGGTATGTTATGTTACCTGCCCCAGGCAATGTTCTACCCTACTTCTAACTACGAAAAACTGTGTTTTTTCCAAGTTTCCCTGGAAAATTCACCAATTCGAACCCTCTTTTCGGTACTTACCTGTGTCTAGATGTTCGCTGTGCTACTGCAGTGGTTTCGCAGACTCTCTATTTATTCGGAGCTCCTGAAGGCACGTCCGCTCGCTGTGAAGGTCCGGTTGAGACTCAACCTGAACTAACCTGAACTAACCTGAACTAACCTGAACTAACCTTTTTTTTTTTTTTTTTTTTTTTTTTTTTTTTTTTTTTTTTTATTTTTTTTTTTTTTTTTTTTTTTTTTTTTTTTATAGAGGAGGGAAACCTTCATAGGTACCCGGCCTGTTGTTCTGGCGACCGGGTTATGTGGGATTCGTCCCTGAATGGGACGCCTACCCACTAAAACCCTCCTCTCTTCACCCTGGTTCCCCCCCGGAACCGCCGCTAAGCATTACTTCAGGGGGGGGGTGGTATTTCCCTTGACTACCCCACCCCCCCAAAGGGCGGGGCAGCCAGTCGTCTCTTTCTTTCCTCTTCTCTAGCCCTTCTCAAAGCCCTTCTAAATGCCTCACATTTTCCTGTTCCTGTCCTATGTCCCTTTTCATTACAAATCCCACACATGTCCTCCCCTTTGCAATCCTGTCCCTTATGACCTTCTTCGCCACACACAAAACAGCACCTCGATCTGTCCTTCCCTGTACATTCTCTAGCTTCATGCTCAAATCCCCAACATTTATAACACCTTTTCACCTCCAGTCTTTTCTCCATTCTGCATCTCACATATCCGATTCTGATGTATGGGTCCTTCATCAATTCATCCGCCACTTTCTCGCCCATAACCACTGTCACCGCCTGTGTGTCCCATTTATTTGCCCTCATGTCCCCCAAAGAAAAGTCATCCTCACTCAGTCCTATAACTCTCGTCATTATCGCCTGCTTTACCTCTTTTCTCCCTGTAGTAATCTCCATTCCTCTTATGTGTATGGCAACCCTTTTTGTTTTAGGTCCCATAACTCTCACTTTCGTCCTCAACTGCCACTCTATCGCACTCTTGATCTCCTTGACGCATCCTACATCACTTCCCATTGTCATTAGAATTTTCCCTTCTTTCGTTGTTCTCAGGCCATTTATTTCCTTGTTTCCTCCCTTATATTTTATTGATTTCTTTATTTCACCCATCGTTGTCTCCAAGTCTTCCCCACTCACCCGGTCCACCACTAGAGCGTAACTTTTCCTTTTTCTTACTCTATTTATCTCTTCTTCTTCCCGTCCGTCCGTATAGATCATGACCTGAGTTGTTCCGTTTTTAAACACCGCTTCTATTATTTTTCTTAGTCTCTCAACACTCATCCCCTCAATTCTATGCATTGCCACCCACTCGTCGTCCACAGTTTCTGTTTTAAGTTTGTATAAGTTTTCCCAAAGTTCTTCCTCCTTATCAGTAAGTCCAATTCTTATAATTTTCTGTCTTAATTGTTTCTCCCCCACCCCAGATTTGAAGTTATGAAGTTGCTCAACCACCACAAAATCTTCCTCACATTCCATTAATTCCGGATACCTTCTTCTATATTCGGCTTGCACTCCCTTTTCCATCTTAGTATCTCCCATCTCAACCATCACTACCTTCACCGTTGTCATTTTACTGTTCAATGGATTCCCAATTTTAATTTCCGTATTTATAAAAGTCGATTCAAGCCAATTATTTTCAACAATATTTTTAAAATCCTCATAATTATTAATACCATCTATACTTTCAATATCCCCTTCTTTATTTGTTTGAGTTGCTTGTTCTACCGTTCCTATTTTTTCTGTTTGTACATCAGCATCGTTAATCATTTTATCCGCCTTCTCGTATTTATTGTTTTCTAGCCAGTCCTTAATTATATTTCTTTCGAATACTTTCTTTTGTTTTCCTAATTGTTTGCAAATTTCTTTGATATCCCTATGAGTGCTTTTTTCTATTTTATTTTCTAAATTTTTAATTAACCCCTTAACCCTTTCTATTGTTTCCATCAGAATAAATACTTCTACGCTTTCTTTTTTCTTATATGGTTCTTCCCCGATGCATCTCTCCAATTCAACCCTCAACACCCTCGAGCAAACTTGGCCCCCCCCAGAATCCATGGGGCCAGCGCCGGCCACCGGGGCTTCCACCCGGTCGGAGCCGACGGCGGGACTATCACCCGCCTGGGGTACTCTAATGTTTTGCTTACTCATTTCGCCCTTTTTTGTGTCTCTCTTAGTCGGTCTCCCCCTCCTCTGACCTCTCCAGCAGGAATCCTACTGGAGAAGACAGAAGAGTCGGAAACGTGAAGCCCCCCCACCACGACAAGGTGGAGACACCGCAGGGGGGAACCTGAACTAACCTGAACTAACCTGAACTAACCTGAACTAACCTGAACTAACCTGAACTAACCTGAACTAACCTGAACTAACCTGAACTAACCTTTTTTTTTTTTTTTTTTTTTATAGAGGTTAGGGGAATCTGCCAACAGACATCGGGGGCCTGGCTCATAGCGATCTTATGCGCCCCCTTTGTGTCGGGTTGGTGTCTCCGATCGGGAGAGCACCTACCGACTAAACCCCCTGTCCTCTCTTCACCCCTGAGTGTGTGTTCCCCCCCGGCTCGGTTCATCACCATTCCTACGGGGGGGGAGGTGGCATTCTCGACGACTACCTCCGCCATCCTCGTGGAGGTAGGGTTCCCTCAATCCTAATCGCTGTCCTCCTCCGCAAGTCCACGTACAGTCCTACCAGCTCTCCTCAAGTTTTCACTTACTCTCTTTGCATCCATGATCTTACCTATCATGAAAGCAAAGGCGTCCCACTTTCTCTCGCTCTCGACAATCTCTCTACCGATAGAGTTTCGATCCAGGGTGAGTCCGCCCGCCCTGGCTTCCGCTCTATCGGCTTCCCAATGCTGACACTCCCAGAGCGTGTGCTCCGGCGTGTCAGCCACACCGGTTGTTTCGTTCCCGCAGAACCAGCAGTGGTCGCTGCGCTCCGCCCCTATGCGTCGCAGATACTTCCCGAACACGCCGTGCCCGGTGAACATCTGCGACAGGGAAAAACTGGGCTTCGCCCATGCGCACTCGTACCACTGCCTTATGCTAGGCACGAACACCTTCATCCATCCTCCGTACTCGTTCCATTCCCTTTCCCATTCCTGAATTACCCATTCCGACACCTCGTTTTTGTGCTCTCTCCCGCGTTCCCACAGCATTCGTCTCTCCTGCACTCTTATTCTTACAGGAGGGATCTTGGCCAGTGCCAGCACCGCTTCGCCCGGAGCCGTCCGGTAGGCGCACGCCACCCTGAGCGCGAGTCGACGATTGGCTCGCTCCAGTATGCCGTGGTACCTCCGGTACGCCAACTCCGATTGCCAAATCGGAGCCGCGTAGAGCAGGGCTGACGACGCCGCCATGACCATCACCCTCCTCCGTTCGTAACTCAGGCCGTTTGCTCTCGGGAGGATCCCTTCCATTTTCTGGACGATCCTCCCTACCTTTTCGGCTGTTCGCCGGGTGTGTTCGCCGAAGCGGGCATTCCTGCCGAACCACACCCCGAGATACTTCAAATGCTCGACCGTCTCGTAACTTCTTCCATCCATCGCTATCGACAGACTCGTCAGCTTGCGCCTTCCGGCCAGGATCACCATTTCCGTCTTTTCGACGGCCATGCTAAGCCCCTTCCTGCTGAAAGTTTCGGCGACCAGTTGCATGGCCCGCCTGACTCTCGTCTCCAGGATTTCCCCGTTCTTTGCCTCCACCACCAACGCGAGGTCATCCGCGTACGCCACCGGAGTGACGCCCTTTGGATAACCCATCGTCAGCAGCTCGTCGTAGAACAGGTTCCACAAGACGGGACCCAGAACGGACCCCTGGGGAACCCCACACGTCAACTCTCGAACTTCCCCGTTTGGCAACGTCAAAAAACGATTTTGCAGGTATGATTGGATCACTCCGATCAGATACCCGCTCACCCGGGACCTCCTCATCGTTTCGACGATGAGATCCCACGGGGCCGCGTTAAAAGCGTTACGAACATCAATTGTCACCATAACGGAAAAGCCCGCGTGAGCGTAGCTCTTCCCCCTGATCCCCTCGACAATCCGCATGACGGCACCCATGGCGTCCATGGTACACCTGCCCTTCATGAACCCAAACTGCCGCTCACTTATCATACTCAGTTCGTTTGCTTCGTCCAGTAGTCTGGTCTTGATCACTTTCTCTACCACTTTCCCGAGTCCGTCGATGAGACAGATGGGCCGGTAGGAGGTCTCGGCGTCCGGGTTACCCTTCGGTTTCTCCACCAGGGCCAATCGGGCTCTCTTCCAGATTTCTGGGAAACTTCCCGAGGTCAAGATGCGCGATGCGCAATCGGCCATACCCTGGGGCGACGCCCCAAGATACAGCTTCAAGACCTCGTTCGGAATCCCGTCCATCCCCGGGGCCTTACGGCTCCTGAGAGTACCGACCGCCCGGCGAATCTCCTCAGTTGAGACCCGGACCACTTGAGTTTCCCCCGTTTCCCCGGTATCCCAAATGACCCTCTCCTTCGTCGGAAACAGTTCGTCCACCTTCCGAAGCATTTCTGCTTCTGGGAGGTGGCTTCTTTTCAAGTGACCAAGTTTCCCGGCTACGATCTTGTAACCGAGTCCCCAGATGTCCCTTTCTAGCTCGTCACAGAGCCCCTTCCACGACTCTCCCTTGGCCTTCCTAATGGATGCCTTCAAGACCTTTCTTGCCTCGCGCAGGGACGACTGAAGGTCGTCCAGTCCTCGCGGTTCCCGCCGGACTCTCTCTCTCATCACCCGTCTCCGGGCCCTGACGCATTCTCTCCTTTTCTCCGCGATCTCTTCGTTCCACCAATACGCGGCCTTCCGACCTCTACCAGCCCCCTTCTTGCGAAGGCACTGGTTGCAGGCGTGAGTGATGTCCCTCACTATTAGTTCGGGATCATCCGCCACGCCCACATTCTGGTCTTGGTCCACGAACTGCCTCAGTTTCTCCAATCCGCCGCTATCCACTACCCATCCACTCGTCACCCTCTCTGACTTTGCCCCTTGTGCGTGTCCCTCCCCGCCGATGGAGAATGACACGTACCGGTGCCCGCTTCCGCTCTCCGTCTCGCATTCAACTTTCCAGTCTCTCACCATTCTAAACGCAATCGCTCCCGCCATAGTAATGTCGATCAGCGACCTTCCGTTTCTGTTTCCGAACGTCCACTCCCCCCCTTGATTGAGAGGAGTGAACTCTCCCGCGTCCAGGAAATCCTCCAAGGCAAGACCGTAGGCGTTTCGCGCGACAGAGCCAAAACGCCCACACTTTGCATTTAGGTCCCCAGCGATGAGGACCCTCCTGCCGTTCAATCCCCTCACGTACCCCTCTAACCGAGCGAGGAACGCCTCGAATTCGGCCGTCCTCTTGTTCGGAGAGAAGTACGCTGAGATCAGCGTGATACGCTCCAACCCTACCGCCACGAATCCCCGATCC
This sequence comes from Euwallacea fornicatus, assembly GCF_040115645.1. Lineage (NCBI taxonomy): Eukaryota > Metazoa > Arthropoda > Insecta > Coleoptera > Curculionidae > Euwallacea > Euwallacea fornicatus. The sequence goes on along the minus strand of NW_027096097.1, from coordinate 89,310 downwards.
CTGTGGATGGACTTGACCTTCACGTGGTCGGCTAACCACACGAAGGCGTCGTCGCACCTGTCTCGGATCTCATTCCCTTTCGTTTGGTTCGGCTCTTGACCCAGAACAACGTCGATGCCTCGTTCCTTGACCACCTGGGTCAGTAGATCGGTTGCCAACCGCTTCCTGTCCAGGTTGATCTGGAGGCACCTGAGGTCCCCGATTGCCAATTCTTTGACCACATTCACTCTCCCTCGCTCACGCTACTTGAGGATCACTTACCCCGTTTCCTCCTCTCCTCCTCCAGCAGGAGGGGGCTGCGTCCCCTCCTGCCTCCTGTCGATGGTATCGGACACCACCCCCACCACTTCTCCGCGCAAATCACTCACCCTCGGCACTCCGCGCGCTGCTACTCCGCCCTGTTGCGGGACCTCCCGAGCATCCTTCTCCCCCGAGTTCGGAGGGGATTCTCGGGTCATCCCGCCCCCATCCCCTAGGTCCTTCTCTCCCTCCCCCTCTTTAGGGGGGGAGGGAGAGCGTTCCTTCCGTGGTCTCTTGCCCCTCTTTTTGGAGGGTTTTGGTTTCCCCTCGGTGACATCCCCCTGTTCGAGTGTCGTGGTGGGTGTCGGCTTGGCAGCACCCTCCACCCTCTTTTCCCGCCCCCCGCATTCTGGACTCCCCGCACTGTGGCCCTCCGCGCCACAGAGGGGACAAAACCGGGGATACTTGCAATCCGCGGCCCTGTGCCCCTCCCTGGCACATCGAGCGCACAGTTTGGCCCTGTCCACCCCCGTACATCCCCCCGCCCTGTGGCCTATCTCCCAACATCGGAAGCACCTGCCGGAGTCTTTCAACTCCCGCAGGCGGCACCTCCCGATGCCCACCCTGAGGTCGGCGATCCCCCGCACCCTCGCCGCCTCCAACTCCCCCACCACGCGGATCGTGGCAGTTTGGCAACTGCCGAAGCTCTCCCTGAGGCCCACCAGTTTTACCTGGTCCGTCCTCAGAGCGGCCGCAACGGCAACCGCCTCCACCACGTCCACGTCCCTCGCCAGGGCGTCCAAGCCGGTGACCCGGAACGTCACAGATCTCGACCCTTGCCCCGTGCGTACCCTCTCAGCCCCCAGACCCTTGCCCAGGATGGCCTTGAGCTCCTCGCTCTCCTTCGCCCCCCCCTTGGGGAGAGTGAGGAGGACCTCCCCCTTCCTGGTCTCCCGCACGGACCCAATCCTGAGATCTGTACCGCTACGCGACACCAACTCCTTCACCCTCTTGAGGGTGTCCCCATAGGTGGCCCCCGCCTCTCGGGAGACGAACACCACCTCTTCCTCGCGTCCACTCGCCTGGACCTTCGTCCCCTGCGCAGGCAGTATCCTCTCTCCCACATTTTTAGCCGCCGCATACAGGAGGATCCGTATCTCCTCTCCAAGGTCCATGGCCGCCATTTCCATTATCCTCCTAAACTCCCAGGGGTTGGCTCCGTGGACCATCGGGACAACGATCCTGCTCCTCCCCAGTCTCACCATCTCCCTCAGCAGGCTCCTTGTGGCTTCCAGGACCATCCTTGGTCCCGTCCCCTCGAGTTCGCTGAAGAAGATTCTTCTCTCCTGCCTCTCCTCCTGCTCTCCTACTTGCAGGGTGTACCCCTGCAACATAGAAGAGAACCCCCCTTTCCCCTCACTTACCAGCCGTAGCTGCTCCAGCCCTGGGATGAGCTGGAAGGCCCTGGTTCTCGCCGCTTCGTCCTTGGCCCCCACCATCACTCCCAGGTCGGCATCAAATCCGTGCCGATACGGGTCCCCACTCCTGATCTCCGTCGCCACGAAGTCGTCCCTCTCCCATCTGAACCGGAGCGCCTCCTCCATCTTGTCCTCTCGGACCAGCTGGTGAATTTTGCGCCTCCTCTCCTCCTTCCTCAGCTTCGCCTCTCTCCACTCCTCCCACGGCTCGGTCTGGCATCCGACCGTCGCCGTGGTATGCGTGGGGGTTTTCCCCCCTTTACCCACCCCACTTACCTTCGGCGGTCCTCCCTTTTGGGTGTCCCCGTCGTAAGTCATGAGGTCTGAGGACTCAAACCTCCTCTCCTCCAGCCACCTGCGCACAACACTTCCCTGGAACACCTCCACTTGCTTGGCAAGCTTGGAGGTGATGTCCTTAATGTCTCGCTGGGTGTTGCGCTCCATTCGCTTCCCCAGCTCCCCCACCAGGGACGTGATCCCCTCCATGGCTTCTTTTATGACGAAGGCATCGGGGATATCCACAGTCTTCCTCTTCGTCCTCACCTCTCCTGCTGTCCCCTCCTTCCCCTGCTCCTCCCGGTTCATTTCCTCGTCCTTCAGCACCCGCTCCATAGCCAGCTCCTTCTTCTTCCTTTCCTCATTCACTCCATCTCCCTTCTTCTCCTCCTTGGTAGGTGGTGGCGGCGTCCTACTTACTTTGCCCCCCTTCCTAAAGGCGTCCTCCATCTTCTTCGGCTTTTCGCCGGAGCGTTCTTGGCCCTCCCCAGAATCCGTGGGGCCAGCGTGGTCCACCGGGGCTTTCACCCGGTCGGAGACCACGGCGGGATTTTTACCCGCCTGGGGTACTCGTTTTTTTTGATCGCTCATCATTAAAAAAAAAATTTTTAACACACACGTCACACTCATCCAGGTAAGTAAAAGGTAAGTATGTGGGAATTAGGATTGGTTTTCTTAGGATTTTCAGGTAAGTTTTGTGGACACTCCGAGGAGTCGGCTTTTCCGGGAATCAGGTAAGTAGGACGAATTGCACTTTGGGATATAAGTACAATTCCAGCTTAGGTATCCGCAGGTTCGCCACACCTGTATCCAGTGGATGAGTCTGGATCCTCACGGGACCGCTAGGAACTGGAACCCCACCAGCCATGCATCCCGTCGGCGCGTATCCCACCTTAGGATTTGGGAGGTATTTATAGTGGCCTCACCACACGACCCCTAAGGATCCCCGCTTACCCAACTCACGCCAGTAGAAAAGTATTTCTACCATTCCACCAGTTAGAGCAGATGTTTACGGTTTGATCTTTGGATAGGATAAATAAGGATTCTCCGAAGAGCGTGAGTTTAAAAGGATAATAGGTAAGTAGGAAGAAACTGCACTTGGTAGGTAAGTACAATTTCAGCTGAAGTTCCGCAGACTCGCCACGTCTGTCTTCACAGAGTGAATCTTCACGGGGTCGCTCGGAGCTGGACTTCCCTCCAGCCTTGCACCCCTTCGGCACGCACCACACCTTGGGAATTGGGAGGTAGTTATAGTGGCCTCACCACTCGATCTCCTAGGAGCTCCCCACTCTTCCAATTTGCCCCGTCAAGACAACATTTCTGCCATCTTACCAGGACAAACCCGAAGTTTACGGTATGATGAGCTGGTCCACGGCAGAAGTTTTCGTTCCGGACTTGCAAGTTTTAAATTGCAGCCATCACTTATCACTCCCACTAACCAAAGCCCCGCAAAGAGCTTTGGCCGTTCCCCTATCCGCCACCCGGGGGACGCGCCTGATAGGTTGCTCAACCCACAGGAACCTGAACTAACCTGAACTAACCTGAACTAACCTTTTTTTTTTTTTTTGCGAGGAGGTGGAAATCTTCTAAAGACACCAGTCCTGGATCCTCGAACTGGTAGTGTGGGATTCACCCGATCGTTACATCGACTGCATACCCACTAAAACCACCTCCCCTCTTCTGCCCCGGGACCACCTTTCGGTATTACATCAGGGCACCTTTTTACCCGCATCGCGGCTAACAACTAGGGATTCTCATCCCTCCATTTCTGCCTCATACCCTCTCACTACTTTTCTTCTTTCATTCTCTTTCATTCTTTTAGCATGCATTATTCCTTCAATCATACTCTCGAAAGCTTTCCATTTGGATTCACTTTCGAGCAGTTCATTCCCGATCGTGTTTCGGTTCATTTTGAGCGAACTCTCCCTGGACCTCACACGATCAGCCTCCCACGCCGGACACTCCCAGACCGTGTGCTCCGGGGTATCCACCACACCATTTTGTATTCCTCCCTCGCAGAACCAGCAGTGGTCACTGCGCTCTACCCCTATGCGACGCAGGTATTTCCCAAACACACCATGCCCAGTGAACACCTGCGTCAGGGCAAATCCAGGCTTGGCCCACTCGCACTCGGACCACCGCCTTACGCTTGGGACGAACACCTTCGTCCACCCATCATACCTCATCCACTCTCTCTCCCATTCTGCCATCACCCATTCTCTTGCATCCCCCTGACATTCTTTTCCTCTCTCCCATATCATCCTTCTCTCTTCCGCTCTCAATCGTATCGGCGGTATTTTAGCTAATGCCAACACCGCCGCGCCTGGTGCCGTCCTATAAGCACACGTCACCCTAAGAGCAAGACGACGATTCGCCCGCTCCAGGATTTCGTCATACTTACGGTACACCAACTCCGACTGCCAAATTGGAGCGGCGTAAAGCAGGACGGACGATGCCGCCATCACCATCACTCGTCTCCTTTCGAAACTTAGTCCATTCACTCGTGGTAGGATCCCTTCCAATTTCTGGACGACCCTACACACCTTTTCAGACGTTCGACGGGCATGCTCACCGAAGCGGGCATCCCTACCGAACCACACACCCAGGTACTTTACGTACTCGGAGGTCTCATAAAGCACCCCATCTACTCTCACACTCATGCTTCTTACTTTCCTTCGCCCGGCCAGGAGCACCATCTCGGTTTTATCCGATGCCATGCTCAGACCCTTCGCTCGAAACGTGTCGAGGACCAGTTCCATGGCCCCCCTGACTCTCTCCTCCAGGATTTCCCTGCTCCCGCCCGTCACCACCAGCGACAAATCATCCGCGTACGCCACCGGTGTGACGCCCTTTGGATAACCCACCGTCAGCAGCTCGTCGTAAAACAGGTTCCACAAGACGGGACCCAGGACGGACCCCTGTGGAACGCCACACGTGAGCTCACGAACTTCCCCGTTAGGCAACACCAAAACTCGATCTTGCAGGTACGACTGGACCAGTTCCACGAGGTACCTGCTCATCCGGGATTTCCTCACCACTTCCGCAATGAGGTTCCACGGTGCCGCGTTGAAAGCGTTCTTAACATCAATAGTTACCATAACGCAGAAGCCCGCGTGCGTGTAACTCTTCCTCCTGATACTCTCCACGATCTCCATCACGGCCCGCATGGCCTCGACAGTACTCCTGCCCTTTACGAACCCATACTGTCTCTCACTTATCATCCCATGCACCTTCGCTTCTTCCAGAAGCCTGGTCTTAATCACCTTTTCCGCCACCTTCCCGAGTCCGTCGATCAAGCAGATGGGCCGGTACGTGGCCTCCGCATTCGGCTCCCGCTTTGGTTTTTCCACCAGTGCTAATCGAGCCCTCTTCCAGACCTTGGGGAACACGCCCGAGGTCACGATGCGGTTAACGCAACTGGTCATACCTTTCGGCAACCTGAACTAACCTGAACTAACCTGAACTAGTATTTATTTGATATTATTCTATCAGTTAGCGTTTTCACTTTTTCATTTTTTATTTTGGCGTGGATTCGTTTCTATTTTTTCATTTTTCTGAACTAACCTGAGCTTTTTTTTTTTTTTTTTTGAACTAACCCGGGTTGTTTTATGTTTTCTAAACTAACCTGACTTATTTTTTTTTTGTTTCTTACCAACCCGGGTTCTTAATGCTAAGTAAAACAACTGGAGGCATTTTCATTGTTTCTTATTTCAAACACACAATTCCACAAACAAACAACACAAATAACAATAATTAAACAAATAACAATTAAAACACTTATAATAATAAAAAGAATAAATAAAAGAAAAGAAATATAACAAAAAAGTACAATAAAGATAATGACAACGAAAGAATAAAAAAAAATTAAAGAAAGAATGTTAAAAATATAAAGAAAAAATTAAAATGAATAAAAGTAATATGAATTAAAAAAACAATTAAACAAAAAATGATAAAAAAGAAAATAATAAAAGAAAATAATAAAAAAAAGAAAGAATAAAAATTAAGAAATGAAATAATCAATTAAAAACATAAAAGAAAAAAAATGATTTAAAAAATTGAATAATAAAAAAATTAAGGAACGAAAGTTAGAAATCTAAATAAAGAAAAACACTGATAATAAAAATAAAGAAAATAAGAGAAAGAATAAAAAATAGACTATAAGAATTAAAAAAAAGAAAGAATAAAAATTAAGAAACGAAAATGAACAATGAAAAAAAGTAAAGAGAAAAAAAGAAAAACGAAAGAAAAACATAAAAATTTAAAAATGAAAAATTAAGAAAGGAACATGAATAATAAAAACAAAGGAAAAAAATAAAAATTAAGAAAATGAACAATTAAAAAAAATGAAGAGAAAAATGGAAAATAAAAACGAAAGAAAAAAATAACAATTAAAAAATGAAAAAGGAATGAGAATAAAAGACAAAAGAATGAAAACAATAAAATAAACTTTTAAGAAAAGAAAATGAACAATGGAAAAAGTAAAGAAAAAAAGGTAATAGAAATGAAAATATAAAACTTAAAAATGATAAAAAAGACAGAGAATAAAAAAATTGAAGCTAAAAGGAAGAAAACAAAAATAAAGAAAATGAATGATAAAAAAATTAAAAATAAATGAATATTAAAAACCAAAGAGAGAATTAAAATATTTAAAATAAAAAGAAATGATAAATATAGAAAAAGAATAAAATATAAAAAATAGAAAGAGGAAAAATTAAGAAAACAATAAGTAGCAACAAATAAAAAATGATCAAGAGAAAACAATAAATTAAAAAAAAATGATAATAAAACAATGAGAAAAAATTAAAAATTAAGAAAATGAGAATTAAAAAACATGATAAAAGAAAGAATAAAATATAAAAATTAAAATGAAAAAAATTAAAATAAACACAATAAGAATTTTAAAAAAATGATAAAAGAGACAGAATTAAAAATGAAGAAAAGAAAATGAATAATAATAAAAAAATGAATAAATAAATATGTAATACAAATTATACAAATCAAATAAAAATCATATTTATAAAAATATTTAAAAAATATGTATATGTGAGCATTCTTTGTCCATGTTGAAACAATTAATCAATTATCCGAAAATATCATGGGGTTCTGGCTCTAAATTCCTCCCAAGATAAGTGCGAGAAAATGGTAAAAGGGCTGTCACGAATCTCTTCGCATTTCTTGTATATGTTAAGACTATTAATTGGCATTATCTGAAAGTGGTACAAGCTTTTGGTACCAAACTTCCCCGGATTAGCGTGGGTTGTTTATAAATTCCTTTGGCATAGGTGAGAATGACGTTTAGGGGTTTGGTACCCGTGGGAAAAGAGTGGACAGCCCTTCCATCTTATCGGTTCTCTCGAAAAGAGGGGATGTGTTCTGTGTATGGATACCGGGTTGTATCGGGATTCCATTTTTGGTTCGCGGAGAATAAAGAAGTGCTCTGAAAATTGTGTTTTCCTCTTCACCCTTGAACCGCAAATCTTACATATATATGTCGGAGATTTGTTAGTTCTTAAGTTTTTAATGTAAAATTTGAGTTAGCAATGAGGCTGAAGAGCAGAGCAGGTTGACAGGTTTATCGTGGAGATGAAGCACTGTCGAACGAGGTCACTAGTCACTATTACCGACGCGATTAAGGGGGGCCGTGTGTGAAGTTTCGGTCCGTGGCAAAAACCAGGACGAACAAGTACCGTTCCCTTGAGTCGAGAGGACCACGGGGAATGGGAATGGAAACTGTGAAGGCAGTAATTAAAAAGAAGGGAAGTGAATTCGTTAGTCTTGCCTTACCGTCAATTTATTTAATGAAACAATCAAAATTATCGATGATGAAGAATATTCCTAATGTTACCCCAACGTACGTGTATGTCGAAGTAATGTTAGCGATGTTCTCCGTCATTGATAATTTTTATGTTTTTTTTCGTATCGATTGATGGTATGATAAAAAAATAAAAACGAGGCTCACGAATTCACTACTGCTCGACGGCTACCTTCCTTCTTTTTTTTTTTTTTTTAATTATTGTCTTCTTCGCGGTTCCCATTCCATTTCCAATGGTACCTGTTCGTCCTGGTTTTCACGAATGGCCCTTATTGCCAATTCAAATCTTACATTTCTAGACTTAAGAACTAATAAATCTCCGACATATATATATATATATATATATACGGGGTTATTCAGATTCGACGCTCGTCGTTGAGATCCAAGTAACCGTGAGAGATACGAGGCGAGTTAAATGGGGGCGAAGTTATACAATTTGGAATATTCCGAAAGGAACGTTATAATTGCCACTTTTCATCTTCTAGAAAATACTTAAGTCGTGTTTGAAATTTCACGTTTAGATTTCCTGCAACCTGCAATTTGATGAAAATATTAAACAAAATGATTTTGCTAAGAGTGCTTTGAAAAACAAGAACGAGGATACTTTGTTGTGACGTTTTATTTATGTGTTTAAGATTCGTTTTAAGTTAATAAATTTAAGAAAACGTTTATGTTTGATACGTCATTTCGTTAAAATTCAAAAAAGGTGGCAATTATAGTGTGCCGTTCGTTGTTAATTATCTTTTCCAATGACATCAGAAAAGAAAAGAAACGCGTTTTCAAAATTTCGATTTTTTTCGGATATCTCCGGAAGTAATGGGAATTTTCCAAATTTTGAAAGGGCATTTTGTTGAGCTCCGAATTGTACGACTTCGCCCCGATTTGACCCACCTCGTATCTCTTACGGTTACTGAGATCTCAATGATGAACGTCGAATCTGAATGATCCTGTATGTAATACACTTACAAATCAAATTAAAAAAAATGAATAATGAAAAAGTTAAAATAAAGAAAAAAAGTAAAAAATAAAATAATAATTAAAAGAAATAAGAAATTAAAAAAACTAATTAATAAATAAGTAATACAAATTATACAAATCAAATAAAAAAATTAATAAAAATATTTAAAAAAATGTATGTGTTATGCAACGTCCACATCTTCCTAGACGCTGAATCGGATATTCGGCGTATCAACTTTATTGTTTATATTACTTTTCCGATTACGAATCGGGTCTCTAAAAAAGGCCAGAACTGATTCGATATTCTTTGCGACTAGACATCTTGTATTATTTTTGTGAATAAAAAAATCTCGTTATTAGACCGGTAGTATAAATTCCGAAAATTTACCAAAGAACAAAAATGAACACCAACATTATAACTTATGTATGTCGGTGAATAATAGTGTTTGTGTCTATGTCTATGTCTATGTCTATGTTCGGTCTTTAGGGCGTTTGTTTCTATGAAAAGGGGTGAAGATACCGCGATACCGCGATCGGGATGGGACGAGAGTGGTCTGTGAATTCGTCGGTATCGTATAATTAATTGTAGTCTAGTGCTTGGTGTCTTTTGTTGGTTAGTGTCTGTCTAGTTATTCGTAGTTATAATATCGAAGAATAATGGAAAAGCTGAACGACCCTTGTGCTTCTCTGGCGTGTGTATAAAAATTAAAAGAAATGATAAATTAAAGAAAAGGAAAAAATAATAATAGATAAAATAAAAATGAATCGTACGCGGTGATGATTCTAGATAAGTGAAACGAGCGAATATCTTGTAACCGGGAAGATCTACTAAAAATAAAGGAAAATATATTGAGATCCCCTTTATTTTCGGTACCTCGACTTTTGACGATGTCGATTAAAAAAAATAATAATAAATGAGAAAGTTGAAGTGCCGAAAATAAAGAAGTCTGAATATTTTGACCTTCCTTTTTTCAAAATTTCACACTTAATTTTTTTTGGAGGTTCGAATTCTTTATTGGCAGTAAAAAAAAGTAATCAAATTCACAATAAATAATACCAAACTCTTATCTCGCAAACGCTAGAGTCCAATTTTATCAAATTTGTAAAAAAAAAAAGTTACCGCTCCTTATGTTACGAAATGTGGAAAAAATTTTAAATGCACTTTCCCACAAAGATGGATTGGGCATGTTAGTGAAGTTAACTGGCTCGCCTGATCACCGGATTTTTTTTGTGGGATCGTTGAAAAAAAAAGTAGTTTATGGTCGAGTACCGAAGACTTGAAAATTCGAATAAAAAAACTCTTGTCGAAACTTTACGACTGAAATGCTGGAAAATACTAAACGATCGTTTCGTAAAAAACCGAATTGGTAAATGCCTTGAATGGCAGGGGAACCGCTTCGAACGTCTGTTGGACTCATTTTTCTTGTGATAAATTTTAATTTACTACAAAATTAATAAAGTTTTATCAAATGTTTTTTTTAGCGTCTGTTATTATTGTGAATTTCGTTACTTTTAGCGAAAAACATTTGTACTGTCGATGAAGAATTCGAATCTCCAAAAAAAAAGTTAAGTGTTCGGAAAAATGAAGTTGACCCCGAATGACGGGTGAAGGCGACTTGGGAAAAACGAAATTACGTAAGAAAAGTTGAGCTCCCGAAAATAAAGAAGACTTTGTTTGAATGTTTTTTTTTTTGTAGATCTTCCCGATTTCTAGATCTTTGCCTGTCCCCCACTTATCTAAAATCACCCTGTGTGTCGAAAATCGCGTAATGTATCGATCCGCTCCCGAACGATATTCCTGTAGATTACCCTTTTTTTTGCGTGTTTGTTTTTTAGTTAAAAAAAAAACGACGATGACACTTTAAAATCCTAGTTTGTACAAAGTCACTAATCCTAAATTCTATCTTTCCAATTTCCCTATCCTGACCCGGACGCACTTCGCGCTACCTCGGCTAGATCGCTGTTCTTACTTTATCCAAAATCTAAACTGAACACCCCAAAGATGGTCGATTGCCTATCGTCTCGTGTTTCAATTATTTTAAAAAATTAAACTCGATACCTTCCGTTCACTTATCGATGGGTTCCTTTTAATATATTTTTTTTTCTTCTTCCCTATCTATTACAAACACGTTAAGTTGTCGACGTATATAATTAATTAAACTGTCCCTTTGATAATTCTTACCGTTTATACGGAAAGTTATGTTGCAATAATATTTGAACCACTATGTGAAATATGGAAAAAGTAAAGAAACAAAACTGTAAAATTACGTAATGTTGCGAGATTGAATGTAACCTGAAATCGGAAGTCATCTTGGTTAATTTTGAATCGTCATTTGAAATCCGTAATTTCTAGAACCCTTTTTTGCTTGGTAAATATTTTTTTTTAACGTGAATTAGTTAACGGAGAATCGCGTAGATTGGGTTAATGTTAACTTTGAAGTCGACTCGTGTTATTTGCTTGTATGTACATTTTTTAAATATGTTTGTTTGAACTTCAAATTTAACCAAGATGTTCCATGAATCTATACAAGAAATATAAATAAATATAAGTCGGCGACTTAACGTGTTTACGATAAATAGTTCAAAAACAAAAAAGGGACCTGTTGATAAGTTCGGGGTTGGTGTGAAGTTTTTCGAAAATCGGAATTGGATGACTGATTTAGGTGCCTTATTTTAGTTTGGACGAAGAATGGAACGGAACTAGAGAGGGAGATTAGAAAAAATTTCCTAGGAACAAAAAAAGAAAGAAAGGAGGAGTGATGGGTTTTTTCGTTGCGATTTTTCTAAAAATCTAGATTGGTGACTTAACACTACTAATACCCATTGGTGGATTGCTGCTTAAAGTGTCTTAGTCGTTTCTTTTCGAATCGTGTAATCGACGGTATTATTCGAATGTCTTTTGAATTACTGAATTTACCCTGATGAAACCTTGCAGTGACGTATAGCTTTCAATTAAAAAAGAAAAAATAAAAAATTATAAATTACAAAAATAGAAGGACGTTTGTTTACGTGAATTATATAAAAGTGAGAACTAATAGTCTCGTCCTTGCTACTAGTACCCTTCAATATGAGTAGCTTTAAACCGTTTCATGAAAAAAATTAAAAGAAAAACCCGAAAAATATTATATTAACCTGACAAATGTAATTGTAACTCGAAAAGTGTAATAGTAACCCGAAAAATATAATAGTGACCTGGCAAATTAATAATAACCTGATAAATGTAATAGTAACCTGACAAATATAATAGTAACCTGAATTAACCCGGCAAATGTAATTGTAACGCGAAAATTAAAATAGTAACCTGGCAAATATGTGTGTGTATATGTATATTTTGAAACTACGTTCTCGACTTAAATATAAAAAAAAAAAAAAAAAAAAGATTCGTGAGTTGAACACGTCGGTGTTCAGTCGAGGCGTGCCCGGTGCGAGTGTAAATAAACAAATCTATTAGCCTGACGCGCAAATATATACAAACAGGGAAGTACACACATACAGCCCCAAGATAATAGTTGGGGAAATGGAGACAGAGGAGACATCTGAATCAGATATCGCTTCCCAGCCTGGCATGGACGGGTTCGTAACCCCACACAACAGGAAAAAAAGGGGTAGACCCAAAAGACAGGATAGTCAAACCGACAGTAGATCAAAAAAAGTACACGCTGACGTAGAACTCCCACAAACAATAACACCCAGCAGGACTTCAACTTTATCTCAGCAATCAACATCCTCACAAACAACAACGGCTACGCAGAGGCCTGGGCTTACCAGATATCAACACACTTTTACTATATCTACACCACCAAATACATCACGCATTAAGCTGGCAACAAGTTGGGAACAACACAATTCAAACAACCAAGATTTAATAATTAAGCAAGAAAACCAATATCTACTAAAAACCAACAACAGTGACACCGCCTCAGCCTCTCTTAGAATTCTCTTAAGCCAAGGCCTAATCACAGCCTTCCATAAGGTTGAGGGCAATAAGCAAACCACAATAAACTCAACTCTGACTAAAACAATTACTCCAACATACTCGGCGGTAATAACTGGCGTGGAAGCGGAAATATCGGACGAAATGTTCCACAACCAGCTGAAAAAAATGGGACTCCAAGTGAGATATTGCAAGCGAATAATATCACGGGCAAGGGGAGTGCCCACGCTCATGCTTCGCCTAATTACGGGCGATCAGGTGACCTACGAAAAGTTAATGACGGAACGGCGCGTATTCTGCTTTAACAGATCCTATCGCATCACTGAAAGCAAGCCCCCTACCCCCATACCGGCGCCATGCGGAAAATGCTCCAAGTTTGACCACACCACTGAGAAATGTCCGAATGGGGTGAAATGTAATAAATGTATGGGACCCCACAACACATACCAATGCAAGTCATCATTGTCCTCCAAGTGTACATCCTGCGGATCCGAGGAACATGCAGCGTGGAGCACTAAATGCCCGCGTAGACCTACGGCACCTATACAAAACATACCAAATGTAAGGATTAAATGCGCCAACAAAACTACAACTCAACTTCCACCAACAATAACTGAGAATAGTCGGATTCACGCCCCAATATCAACCCACGACTTCATCATTAGTAAATACAAAAGCAGTATCAACAAGAACAGCGATGTGAACCGAGAAGAACTACTCAAAAAACTAAGACAGCGATTCATTGAAGACCTAAGGATTGATACAACAGCAGCTTTCTTTGGGAACCAGATGTATATACTTATGTTCGACCTAAATAACCCCAATTCACCCTCTCCAACTGACCCCATCAGCCACATCAGGCAGGCATCGACGAACATACAAACATGACTTATAAACTAATATACTCCAACATCAACGGACTAAACCATAAAAAACAGCTGATTTACAATTACATAGAACGGAATGACGTGGACGGATGCATGTTCGTAGAAACTAAGACTAAACTGGAACAGACACCAGCGTATAGAGACTGGCAGTACATTAGCAAGCATGGTCACATGATCAACAACGCCAGAGGGGGGGCGGCAGTTTTGTTAAAACCGACAGTAAAGCTTAGTAAGGCGAACCCCCCTTCCCTGAACAACCCCCTAAATGACTGCATTCACTTTACCATCCCATACCTGGACGACAAAATACACGTTTTCCTGGTATACATACACCCATTTTCGGGCATTGAACAAAACATACTAACTAGGGCGTGCCTCTACAAATACGCCATCATTATTGGCGACCTAAACCTCAATAGGCTCAAAACAAAACAACTAAACACATTCTTGGAAAACTCGGACTTTATAAGACAACCCACCCCACCGACATTCCTAATGACAGAAAACCAAGACACAACACCGGACGTATTACTGCACACTACAAACCTAACTGCCAACATAACCAGTGTTGGGCTGACCAATGAACTGGGATCTGACCACCTGGCAATTACTTTTGACCTTAACTTAGGACAAACACAACAGCTCCCTAACAAAGACAGGCAAGGGAAATTAAACCTGGAAAAAACTGACACGGACAAGGTGAGACAGTACATTCACAATTACATTCGCACCCAGTCACAATCCACTTCTATAGAAACACTACAACAAAAAATATCATCAGCTGTCGAATTATTCACACCTCGAATTAAAAACTCATTCTTCCAACACACTCTACCAAAATTCATTTTAAGGCTGATTAAACGAAAGCGAGAACTATACAGACAATACTCACAAACACAAGACAGGGAATTAAAAAGAACACTTAATAACCTCAACCGAAACGTAAAGACATTAATATACGAATACCGACAGGATAAATGGCTGGAGGCATGCCAAGAAATCGAAAACGACAGCGGGAAATCGTACTGGAAAAAAATAAAAAAACTAACACGTTACAAAAAAAACAACGATATTGGTACGATTAGCGAAAACGGAACGGAACATTACACAGACAAAGACAAGGCGGACGCGTTTGCCAGACACTTTCAAAGAGCCTTCAGCGCATCGACCAACCCAAACTTTGACAACAACAACTGGAATGACGTAAACCACTGGTACGACAACTACTTTAGCGACCCCTCAAACCATACATTCGAACCAATCACGGACACGGAATATGGCGAGGCCCTTACAAGTTTAAAAAACACAGCACCGGGAAAAGACAAAATTAAATGCAAAGTTTTGCAAAATTTAACCCCCGAAACACACGAACACATACGCAACCAACTAAATAATTGCATAACTCACAACACCATACCCACGACGTGGAAAAATGGAATAATAATTCCCATTGCAAAAAACGGACTAGACAACTCACAAACCAAAAACTATCGACCAATCACATTACTACCGGTGCTGTGTAAATTATTCGAACACATAATTAAGAGCAGACTTGAAAAACTTATTGGGAACAACATACCTAACTACCAGTTTGGCTTTAAATCCAAACACTCGACCATTCACCCACTTTTTGTCCTGACAAACAATATACAGACAACACACCTAAACGGCCGGAAAACCGCAAGTCTGTTTATGGACATCAATAAGGCTTTCGACAGCGTCTGGCACAACGGGCTTCTTTACAAACTGTACAAACTTCACACACCAAAATACTTATTAAACATTCTTAGAAACCTACTCGAGAACAGACGACTGGAAGTACGAATCGACAACACCCTTTCCTTCTCCTTCTCCCCCGAGCAAGGACTTCCCCAGGGTTCGCCACTTTCCCCTTTTCTGTACAATGTGTACTGCCATGACATATACAACCACAACCTGCAGGACAAACACGCAATAAACAAAACAGCTTACATATTACAATACGCCGATGACACTGCTCTCATTGCACATGACAAAACAACAAAAAAAGCCGTGGAGAGACTACAGATTCTAATGGACAACACAATGACATGGTTCTACAAATGGAGACTGACACCAAACGCTACGAAGAACCAACTGCTACTCTCTAACCATAAAATTAAACTCAACTCCCCAACATTACAGGCAGACGGACACACAGTAAAACCAACTGACGAAATTAAATACTTAGGGGTTACAATAGACAAAAAACTGAAATTCACCAAACACCTACGAAACATGAGGACAGAAATCACTCGACGAACAAAACATTTTCGAACACTGACATACAAAGATAGAGCCATAAGTACCAAAACGGCAACAAAAATATACAAAGCGATATGCAGACCTCTATTAGACTACGGCCATGTACTGATGGCCAATGCAACAGACAAAACAAAAAAATACATACAGACAACTGAACAAATTGCCTTAAGACTGATTACAAAAATAAGACATCCCGACAACCCCTTACATAACCCACCCACCCAAATGCTATACGAACGCACAAATATGACGAAAATAACAGAAAGACTACTGCAACTCCGGAAAAAATGGAAGGACAAACCTCATAACTGGACAATACTCAACCCCCTCTGCTTGACACGGCAAACTAGACATTCCCGATTCCTTTATCCCTCCGAAACACTACTCGAACACTACCAACAACCATGAACGGACTGCGGACGGACGACAATAACGAACGGTCATTCCTCACTCATCCTTGTTGGACTTGAGGTTGCCTCGGGCTCCTTTTTTTTTTTTTTTTTGTTCTTGTTCTTTTTGTATATTATACATGTCAATTGGGCAGAAAGGCCAAGGGGCCGATAGCCTATTCACTTGGTGAATAAAGATGATTATTATTATTATTATAAAAAAAAAATGAAATCGTTCTGGTTCTGTTAGAGAAGGTATCTTAAACTGACATATTTTCTAGAGTAACTTGTAAATCTAAATTATTATGACGATGAAAAAATCCAAATAAAGAAACGACTGATTGAATTGTTAGAGAGCCAAATAATTTTAAAAAAATAGAAAGAAAAGAAAAAGTTAGAAGAAAAACGTGTACTTAGCTCCCATTTTTTTTAATTACCCGAACCTTCACGAATGTTAGATGTTAGCCTAATCAAGCTATACGTCACTGCAAAATTTCGTTAAAATATGCTAAGAAACGCCAGAGTTATTGTTGCAAAAGTCACTTTTCGATTATCTCCGGTTAGCCGAGATTGGCCAACTGATTCCAGACACTACACCATGCATATGCGAAATACGTCTTAAGTGGGAGTTTTCGATTTGTGTCACGATGTCGACTTCAAAAAGTTAAGAGAAATCTTTGTGACGTTTCATATTTTTCCGAATTCTCAAAAACCACCAAAAATCCTACTAATCCTAAAATACTGTGATTCTATTGTTATTGTTGTTGTTATTATTATATAAATCTAAAGTTCTACATAGGACATATACATTCCTATTTTTTATTCTCTTCTAGTTATATTTAGTAGGTATAAAAGTTGTCTTGTTCGTCTCACTGTTTCGTATGGTGCCAAAACCCTATTTTTAAGTAAAAAAAAATTAAAGTGAGTTTGTGAAGTGTTTCATTGAATTCAAATTTGAAAAACTACTTAAAAAGTACAGATACTGTTTCGATAACCCGTTATGTTTGAGGTTTCGTAAAGAAAGTGATACGAGATTGCTGCTTATCCACCATTTGTTTAACGTGAGTGTAACAAAAAGAAAAGACAAAAACACGACGTGTCATAAAAATAGTTATAACTTGGCCCTTTAAAAATAGTCTAAACTTGTATTAGTTAAAATAATTCGTATGTTGAAATAGATAAAAGTTTATAGTTTCTTCTCAAATGTATGGAAATTTGAAGAGAATAATTAAGGGATGCGTGTTATGTCAACGCTCACATCTTGCTAGACGCTGAATAAGATATTTGGCGTATCGATTGAATAGTTTATATTATTTTTCGATGACGAATCGGGTTGCTGAAAGGGACAGAACTAATTCGGAATTCTTTGCGATCAGACACCTTTGTATTTTTTTTGTTATTAAAATCTCGTTATCGAACCGTTAGTTCCAATTTTAAAAATTACCGAAAATTAAATTTACACACAACATAACTTGCATTCCCTTTTCCATTTTGGTATCTTAAAGAAGTCCTGCTTAAATTTGTGTTTTTCTTATTTTATACCGACTAATAAAAAAAATCTAATAGGTATGTATGTATGTAGGCTTTTTCTTAACTTGTCTAGGGTTTTATTTCTGAGTTGTTACAATTAGGGGCTTACTAACTTAACTAAGAGGATACTTGCGTTTCTTCACGACACTCCCGACACCTCACCGAATCGTTACCTCGAGAAAAAAGAGAACGTCCCAGTTTCTCCAATACCTTAAATGCTACTTTCTGGGACAATAAACCAGCGGCGTACCCTAACCAGAGATCGATTCCCGATCCGCCATGTGGCCAGCCATATCTAAACGTCATAAACCATCCTTTGTCAGAACTGTTGTCGACTGCCCTTCGACCCTCTTTCCTGGTTCTAACAAAGAGATGCTCGACTTTCTTTTATTTCATGCGGCTCTCGACCAAGGATAACTACTGGAAAAATTCCAGTAATGCTGCGAACCACATGAACTCAGTGACCATATACCATCACTCTTCATTCCCCTAACCTTTTTTTTTTTATGAGGGCAAAAAAATGCATTTACGCACTACCCCCGAGTCTTGGCGTTCGGATCGACTCGGGGAGTGTGGGACTCACTCCAGAATACCCACTAAAAAAAAATATCCCTCTGTTTTCTCCGATGAAGGAGGAATTATCTTTCGACATTACTTCCACCCGCATCTGTCTCCTTCTACATTTCCCGTTCCTCTGTTTCTTTTTGTTTATTGAGTAAATCCATGTTTACGTTTTCTATTTTCCATCCGCTATTGCTTACCTGTACTTGTGGTTTTAAACTTGCGCAGTGTATTCTGTATGTGTTGTATTTGTGTAGACTAAGGCTTTCTTCTTCCAGTACTTGCCAGTCCTGTATTTAATTTATTATATTTTCAGTTGCAAGGGTGATATCTATGATGGAGGTAGACTCGTTTCTCACGAAAGTAGGTTTGTTGCCCCTATTTGCCGTTAATATGTTATATTGTGCCATCCATTCGCTTATACTTCTTCCATTAGCGTCTTCTCTACATTCATTCCATAAGGGGGATTTCGCGTTGAAATCCCCTCCTAGTAATACAGGTTTTTTGTGTGCAATCATAGATCGTCCTATATCGTGTAAGTAATTTTCGTATTGTTGTGTGTTAATGTTTGGTGATATGTAGTAGCTATATATTACTCTGTCTTTGAGTTCCAGCCAGCAGGCACCTTTGCATGCACCCACATTGATTATTTTAATATTTGTATTTAAAATTATAATTGCAGTATCTTCATTACAGTCTGTTATCCAGTTATGTGTTTTGGCTGTTTTTTTGTTCGGTCCACTAATAAGAATTATGTCTATGTTATTTTCTTTGGTAGTTATGAACATTAGGTCCGTTGCTCTTTTGTCTCTTCCCAAATTTATTTGTGCTATTTTAATATCTATAGTCCCCATTGATAATGTTGTTGTTTTGTTTTGTTGTAAAAATCACAGTCCTCTCTGTCGCAATTACTTTTTATTATCTAGCTTATCGCTCTTTGTATCCCCGATTGTTCTGTCATTTTCTCCCATTTCCTGTCTTTTTTTATCTTCGTTTGTTTCGTTCTGTGTCTGTTCATTTACTATTTCTTTATTTACAGGTTTATTTATTTCCCTCCTACTTCTAGATATCATTCTTCTAAATACTTTGCACCGCATGCCACCCGTAGAATGTCCCGTTACCTCACACGTTACGCAGAATTCCACACTTTTGCACTCTTTGGAGGAGTGTTCTCCTTTTCCGCATTTATAGCATAAACCACTTCTGTCGGGTCCCACGCAATGTCTAGCATTATGTTCGTATCCCCAGCAGCGATAGCAACGATTAATGTCTATCTTTGTTTCTATATTGCACCAAGTGAATCCTATTCTTATCCTTCCCTTAATTTTATCTATGCTGCCCAATGGGCCTGAAACAGTTACCGTTTGCGTATTATTCACTGTCGGACGGGTTTCACTAATGTATATTTCTTCTATTTTTTCAATTTTTTCACCTATTGCTTTCCTAATTTCTTCTTTTCTAGTCAGGGCATCTATGCCTCTAATATATACTGTTTTCCTTTTTTGTGTTTCTCCTATGGTTTTTACTTTTGCGTTTATAATTTTTTGATTTATTGTCTCTTTTAGCTCGTTTAATGTTTTTTGATCTTTGTCTGTAATTATTAATAGTTTTCCTTCCCTTGTGCTTCTTATACTGTTAATTTTTTTGCTAGCTTCAGTTCCCCGGACGCAGTTCTTTACTGTTTTTAGAACCTCGTTATATCCTGTTCCTGCTTGTTCTACAACCAAGGCATAGCTCTTTTTTTCTTTGTTTGATTCAGTGCTGTTTGTTTCGTCTTTGTTTGTATATATTACTACGTTTGTTTCAATTCCTGTAAATATCAATTCTATCATTTTTCCTAATCTTTCTGTGCTAATTTTATTTATAGTGTGCATTGCGATCCATTCGTCTCCTCTAGTTTCTTCTCTAATATCTTCTATTCTGTCATATAAATCTTTTTCCGTCCCGTCGTATTCAATTTTAATTAATTTCCTAACGTTTGCACCTTTGTCTTTATGTGACCTGATAGTTGTTTTTTGTTCCAGTACTTCGAATTTTCCAGTGACCTCTAAGAGTTCCGGAAAGCGCTTCCTGTAGGTCCACTGTATGCTTTTTTCCATTTTCTTATCTTCAGTGTCCACTATCACTACTTTCGTCACATTATCCTTTGTTTGTACTGGATTGCCGATTATAATTTCTGTATTTTTATAAATTATGTTGCTGCATCTTTTATTAACTATTTTGTCGTACGTCTCATAATTATTATCTCCGTTTATATTTGTTAAATATTCGTTTCCTGGTTGCCCTAAATTTTTTTCTATATTAATTAAATGTTGTTTTAGTTTGTTGTTTTCTTTTTTAAGTTCTTCAATTTCGTCCCTTAGTGCCACCATATCCTCATTAGTTACCTCTTCGTTATTCTTATTTGGTTTATTTTCTTCCTTTATGGCTTGATTTAGCATTTCACTTATCTTCCCCACTAATGTTTTAATGGGTACATGTACATTTTTATTATCTTCGATAAAGTTATTCAGTTGTTTCATATACGTTTCCATGTTTTTCAGTTTTTTCTATTTGTCTCGTTTGTGTTGTGTCTGTTGTTTTATTGTTTTTTGTATTTATTTCCCATTTTCTCTTCTTTTTTGGCATAGAGTCCGGTGTATCTTCCTTGTTTTCCACTGTTGTATCGATATCAAAACTGCTATCCCATTCCAAAGCATCTTGTTTTGGAATGTGAAATAGATCCTCCTGGCCTTGACTTCTATTTCTATGTGGAGGAGTTCTTTTAATAGAGCTTCTCCTCTTGAAGTTCCCCGTATCGTCCACTGTCTCAAACTCTTGGCCTACTGTCTCTCCCAATGTAGCAGAGTTGCCCCCTCCGTATCCTATGGGGCAGACCTCCTCCAATAAGGAGGTGCGGGATTCCCGGTTTCCCGGACCCGCCCGGAGAAAATTTTCCTTCTGCTTGCTCACCATTCTGGGTGTTTTGGTTGGTTTTGGTTTCAGGTGCTCCTCTTCATCCCTTCCGGCTTGGGAGACCCTTCCGGGAAACAAAGTCCCCGCCGGTATGGCATAAAGAATCGCTGCATCCTACTCAGCCTCTACACCACGTCAAGGTACCAACCCCAGTAGAGGTCATTCCCCTAACCTAGCCTCAATTATAGTTACTTTACAATGTACATCCTATTTGCATCTCGATTTGGTCAGACGGCAACAATTATACTTATTAATTAATATTTACAAAATATTGCAGCGCTCTGACAAACGGATCCTACATGTATATGTCGGATAATGAGAGGAAGAACTGTTTTCAGAAGCCATGAGTCCCAAGTTAAACACTAATTATAGTCACTAAACACCGCCTATTTATTAAATAAAACAACTGTCGCTAAGATTACACTAATTTACATGTAGCAGACCAACTATCGGCTACCCTATATTCTAATGAATGTCTTATGGCAATAATCGCTTGCACCAAAGGTAAACCGTATAGTAATCAAATCAAAGGATGAGAGACATGACAATCCGGAGCCAGACCTCTACCACCCAAAATCTCGATAATTACTACTCTGTCACACAATATTCATTTCGTCCCCTGGCCCCGTTTTGCCCCCCTTGCGTGTTAAAAACAAGTGCGTCCCTTATTCCTGGGGTTCCTGGAAGTCATATCATAAAGAACATGAATGGTTTAGTTTCAACAGAATAGCGAGAAAACCCAGAACCCCGATCGATTACATAGGGTCGTACCAATACACAGAGCCTGTCTACTTAGGGGTATTCGCTAAATTTATGATGGCGCCGACATATATATGATGACAGGTATATAGGTCGAGACGATTTTGAACACTTGTAGTTGACCCTACAATGACTAATAATAAGAAATAATAATCGAAGACTTGCGCATAATTAAGTTGTTTTTTATATTTCAGATTTCTAATAAATTTAACCTAACGATTTGTGTCAAAAAGAAAACTCCTGTTTAAGATTCGCCCTTTATATGAGGAGGGGTTATTCTCACCCAACCTGTCCCTTAAAAGTTTGTTGGTTTGTTGAAATCTAAATGTGATACGAATTTGAAAATGTCCAATAAAGTTCTTTCTACTGTGTTTACTATTTTCTTTTAATGTTTGCAACTTTCTATCATTTCCAGTTTAAACGTTTTAAATAGCTGTCGATCCTGAGTGATACATTTCCTACCTACTCTTTTTCGGTATAATATCCCAAACCCGGCGCTTTCGCCATTTTTAGATATTTGATCTGGAATTAAAAACAAGCTTCCGTAATGATCCATTTCAAAATTACTTGTATCTGCAGTCTTGAGTTTACATTTAGTTCCTATTTATGTAGGTTATTATTGCAGTAGTAAGGAATGTCGTTCAACATCAAACTCTTTATAATCTAAATAATTTTCAAAGTAATTCAATTTTGTTTGAAAGTACTAGTTGACATTCGAAAAATAAATAATACGTTACCTATCGCAAATTAAAGTTATTTTTTTTAAACAAAGTTATTACCAAATTCAAATAATAAAACTTAATTATTTCGAACCATGGTTTGGAACGACATGGGTAACTCTGATGATAAGCTTTGATCGAGAATTAAATTTTCTAGTTACGATTGTTTGAAGTTAAGATGAATGGTGTTTCGTTTTAAAAAATTCACTTTTACAACTTCAAAAAATATATATAAATGTTAGGAACGGTACTGCAATACTAAAACCTATAATTGTCAAGAGTGTAAACTAAAGATTATGTATTGTATTGACGTTTTGCGAAATGTTTCGTTCGTGTTTACTATACCTGTGGATATTTGCACAAATTGAAAATTGATCGTTACGAAGACACGTTTCTAATTCGAGATTGAATGTTTCAAAAATGATAAGGAATCTAAATATGGGACTATATACCGAAAATGTTACGTAGAATTTAAAAACAAATTAATATACTAGAGACCCCATTTGAAATAGGCAAGCCAGGACAACTATTTCTGATCAAACCGGAAGTAACCCGAAGTTGAAAATTTGTATTCAAGTTAACTTAATGTCCAATTTTCAAATTCTGGATTAATTTTGCATTTACATCCTAATAATCTTTTAATGAACGAGTTGGGCCTATGACCCTGTGTATACAAAGTTCGCCATTAGTCGGAGCTCGGTTTCTGGTATTTTTGTATCAAATATCAAAATATCGATATGAAAACTTTAGTATTGTACTTCTTTATATTAGAAAGCTGTGTGATTTAATAATATTTTCGTTAATGTGGGGTGTTCGGCTTTCGCTGAACGGCATAAATTCCTACTTTTTTAAATGGCAACCCATAGTTTTTTTTATGTCTTTCTAATGTAATATTTCATTCTCTGCCGATTTGCAATAACATTTTTTTTCAAACATTACGGTTTTGAAAGTTATCTTATAATGAACCTTCAGAACTCACAAAATAATTAGTTTTGTAAAAAAATAATTTTAGATGAAAGTTGACGAAGTAGAAATACGTGGTGACTAATAATGCATAATGACTTGATAAATCGAGTTACTTGTGCTTTTGTTAAATAGAAGCAAAGCCTGCTATAATAAATCTGTCAGGTTATAAAATAATGCCTGCTGTGTTATAATTGATATTTTGTAAATACCTTCTTGGCTGTGAATATCAAATGAAAAGATGTCATTGGTAATCGACACAAAGTTAAAAATGACTTTACAAATCTTTGGGAAAAATCGTGAGTAACTTAAAATAAAAACAATGAGTTGCGGCTACTTGAAAATTTGCCATCTGGTGCAAAAAAAAGTATGGTGGATTACAAGAATGTTTTAAAGTTTTCTATCACCTCTGACTTTCATTTATCAATTTACAAAAACGAATTTCAAAAGTTCAAGAAACACCAGTTTTGTGATCTTTCTTTCTGAGTTTGCATTTTTGGAGAAATTACTTTGATGTGGCAAATGCTTTCATCGGTATAAAATTTGTTTTTGTTAAAATGGAATTAGATTAAGAAAATATTTGAGCCTTTATTTTCATATCTAATCGCTATTTGGCGTGATTTATTCTTGTTATTCCACGCTGATTCTGCTTAGAGTCAATTCTCTTAGACGACGAATAATAATCAGAGTCAGCATCGCCGATTGCCTTTTTAATCAAAAGACATTAGTGTTAGTCAGTTCATTTTTACCGCTTCATGTAACCAGAACTTAAAATATAATAAACTCTTTTCGGATCGACTGGTGTTTAAATTAACAGTTTTATGTATTCGTTTTCTAAATTAAGTAAATCGAAACTTCGTCGAATGGCGTGACCGAGAACAGATATAAATGGCGAACCCTCTATATACATACGTGTGGCTACCACGAATAATGACTAACATGAACAATGCTTAACCTGAACAATGATTAACCCGGATAATGATTAATCTAAACTATGGCTTGCAGAACACTTTGTTCGAAGATTTGACTGATTGCTTTGATATACAGGGTGTCCTCGAATTACGTGGCCAAAATAATACCGCAGATTGTTTGAGCGAAAATAAGTCGATTTAACTAGACTTCCCTCAGTCCAAAAGTTGATAATTATGGAGCTACAGGGTGTTAAAGTTGAAAAAAAATTCACATTTTCTTTAATATCTTTCGATTTCTTTGAGTTAATTTCACGAAATTTCATATTTGAGGGTGTTTTAGGATACGAAATTCAAATTTATTAACGATTTAGTTGTTTCTTCTAGAGGGCGCCACAAGCGACCATTAGGACACATTTAAATCTCTGTAACTTTTTCGTGCCACGGTGTATATTATTTTGGTATTTAAAAACCTTTTTCCCTACCTTTTATACTTAGAAAAGGTATACTTTATTGACGTCGCTAGAAGCAACGGTTTTGGAGAAAAACGCACAATTCTAATGCGCTGCATATTTGCGTTAGCGCTTTTAAGTAAATAACTCAATTGGCTATGTCTTTAATTGACATTTTAAAACTTGAATTTGTTTCTCAAATGTCAGTTTTTTTATTTAGCCCTCAGTTTTTCTTGTCAGTTTCGCTTCTTGTTCCTGTAAATATCCATAAGTATGGCCAATAAATTCACTTATTCTGAAATGGTGGATATGCTGTTAGTTTATGGACTTTTGTTAATTATTATTTTTGTTTTCTATTTAATAATATCTGATTTTGAAAACTTATTGTTATACCTTTACTAATAATTATTTTTGAAAAACTTTATTTTTTTTAACGGAAAATAATTTTAAGGTAATTTGCATGCATCATCAGGCTTAGATGCATTTTTCTCCAAAACCGTTGCTTCTAGCGACGTCAATAAAGTATACCTTTTCTAAGTATAAAAGGTAGGGAAAAAGGTTTTTAAATACCAAAATAATATACACCGTGGCACGAAAAAGTTACAGAGATTTAAATGTGTCCTAATGGTCGCTTGTGGCGCCTTCTAGAAGAAACAACTAAATCGTTAATAAATTTAAATTTCGTATCCTAAAACACCCTCAAATATGAAATTTTGTGAAATTAACTCAAAGAAATCGAAAGATATTAAAGAAAATGTGATTTTTTTTTTCAACTTTAACACCCTGTAGCTCCATAATTATCAACTTTTAGACTGAGGGAAGTTTAGTTAAATCGACTTATTTTCACTCAAACAATCTGCGGTATTATTTTGGCCACGTAATTCGAGGACACCCTGTACAAAAAATATATAAATTGCCAAAGTGATCGATTAATAATTTTAATTAATACTCGGGGTGCTCCTTTTTGTGTTAGATGGTAAAAAATCAAATCGGTTAATCTTGAACTTATTTTGAGATAAAAACTTCTTGTAAAAGCACAACTTAAGTTACTTCCACTTTTACTTGCGAGATGTTGAAGTTTAATTTCGCTTTTCCCGATTCTCCTTAAACTTTTTACCATTCTTAAAAAAAAAGAACATCCTTTATGTGACTTATGTTAATATGCATATAAATGTTTATACGGAGTGCTTCCAAAATGACTGACTGTCAAATCTTTTAATCGAGCGTGTTGTACGAGCCAGTTTTACAATATATATATTTTTATCTAATGTACGAGGTATTTAGGTAGGTGGTAGTGTGGGATACTACGTTGGGTGGTATACCAGAGGAGGTCGTTATAAATTGATATGGTGTCGGACGAAAAGGTTGCGACTTTTCTTATTCATAAAATTATACTGCTGCTGCTTTGGAACGAAATTTGACAAGCCTTTTCATCTCGAAAAATGTACAATATAATCTAATGTGATTTTCCTAATTTGTAGTATGGCAATGAGTCAAGTTCAAAAGTCGATGATTTTATCTGAACGCTTGAATTTGTGTTTATTCAAATATCTTATGAACTTCCTTAAATTCGTCTCTTTCTGTTGTTAGAAAATGTCAATAGAGAAATATTTTAGGAACTCTTCATTTTAATATAATACTTTTAAGTACCACCTCCCGGCGCATTCGCCAAAACTTAAACGAGCCATTTATTGTGTTTCCGGATATTCGAGGTTTTTAGATTTTCTTTCTTTTTATAGTTTCTTACTTGCGTGTATATTCGTATATATTCGTGTGTATTCGCTGGAAGTCCCTGCTTATATATGTGTGAACGGGACGAGATTCGAAATGGAGAACCTACGATCGCCAGAATTAATAGAATTGCTGTTCCGTGTCGATTGGCGACGAGTCAACGAGAAATAAAACTCACCACCACCACCACCAATGTGTGGACGATTGAAAATGGTGGTTGGTTCTCGTTTCGATCGTTATAAATAATCGATGACTTATTTACGAATATTGTCTATACGTTGGAAAATAAATTATTATTTTGTAGTATCCACCCGTTAATATTTATTTAGTGCGAATTATACAAATTTGAATAAAATCCACGTTTGAATTTAATTCCTCTGTTTGTTGTATTACTGACTAGGAAAATCGTGTTTACGAAATTCTCCGTAAATAACGAAGCCTTTTTAGATTTTATGGCGTAAATTATTTAAACAATGTATTCGCACGTCATAAAAAAAACCTTGGCTACAATTTTGTCGTAAAAGGGCTTGTTCCTCTGCACTTCGATAATTTTTGAATGATAACGGGACGATCAATTAAAAAACTCAATTATCGCCAAAACCTATACCACACACTGGGTATCTGTACGAGTACCATTGGTTTTAAATCGATTCAGAATAAACTCCATTCGTATCCCATTCCGTATGCTGTACTACTATTTCCTGGCAAACACCCTGGTGCTTAGTGGAGATAGAAAATTTTCGAACGGACGTAGATACATTAGTTTCGAATCTATGTAACCCTATTTATCCTTATGCAAAGTCCCTTGATTTTTGATATAATAGCCACGGAGGATGATATCTTTTTGAAAATAAAATTAATTAATAGTAGTATTGTTTAAACGAGAACTAACGCTAAGTTTTAAAATAATTAATAATTGTTTAAATTCAATCTCGCTTATCTCCTTGTGAAAAACGAATTAAGAGCAAAAGAACGTTTCGTTTTGTTGTTAGTTTTGTGAACTATAATTTTGTCATAATATACGAAGTATAACGTAAGTATGGATTTTCCTTTTAACACGACGTAGATCTAAAAAAACTATGCAATATTTTTATGTGACATTTTTTCAAAATTTCAAAAAAACACGAAATATGCCCAGATGAGTTTTAATACGTTTTTGTATTAAATGTAAATTCGTTCCTGCATAAAAGAGTAATTCAACATAAAAAAAATAAAATGTCCCATAAAAAATTATCAGCTATAATTGCAAAAACGCAAAAAACATTTAATGTTTTTGCAAATGAAACCAATGGAGACAATTTCGAACACCTTTTGTAGCCAGTCCCAGTCCCGGAATGAGTAGCAGCTAAACTTGTATTACTTATTATAACTTTCTTAGGCACATATTTCGGTTGTTTTTGAAATTTCGAAAAAATGTTATGTAAAAATATTGCTTAGTTTTTTAAGGTCTGTGTCGTGTTAAAAGCAAAACCCCCTACTTATGTTATCACTTGTATAGATCCTTTTACTTTGTATCGTTTAAAAAGAGTGTACGTTGGAGAAACTTTTGTTTAAAACATAAGAATAAATTGGAACCGGAGTATTTGAAAACGTTAATTTGTCTACTTCTTCGTTTTAAAAAATGTCTCTGAAAACCGCAAATAGTTGTAGTTAAAAGAAATTAACTTAATAGAATTGACTAATGAAATTATTTCGTATAAAATCACCTAAGGCCGATATTTTAAAAAATGACGAAAATTTGCAAAATAATTTTAAAAAAGACATTGCAGAATAAATTTGGATTATGTATATTCGAACCTATCCACCGATCTACACTGGTGGCCAAAAGTAAATTAAAAATCCTATGCGAGGATGGTCCCATTACTGCTATGGGCCCCACACTATTCCTATCTTCTAAACCCCATAAACGACGTAACTGGTCACAAGTTTACGTTTGCTTAATTTTTTTTCGGTCGTAGGTGGCGGTTCTCAACTTGGCGAAGGCGTCACGATTTACAATCGTACAATTGTATGAACGAAAGCAGAGTTTTCGACGTTTTCGTTTTGAGCAATATTGGAGAGTAAAAAAACTGACGCCGGTTCCCATAAAACTGGTAACTTGCATTTCGCTGGGAACTCAATTTATACTCGATAGAGTTAACTTTATTCAAATGATTTAGTAAGAGTCAGTTGTAACTTGGTCTTCGTTTGGAAATAAATATAATTTTTTTTATTGAATTTTTCAATACACGATTTTTAACTTGAAATATGTTAAATAATTAACAAAAAACAGTTATAAAAAACGCTCGATAGTGTCTTCGAAACAATTGAGGATGGTATTGTCAACATTTTTAATTATTTATGGTATGTGTGCCGTGCTATGTTAATTCCGTGATAATTTTTTGATTTCATTAATCGCCCTTAATTTCTTATTTCGGCGGAGATGCGCGATTTGTTTCGTTCTATTTTAAAGTTTCAGGATTGAAGCAAAATAAAATTTCTAGTTTCCAAAAAACAAATCTAAAAGTACAAGAAAACGATTGGTGGTGGTTGTTTATTTGTTGTGTATTATTCGTTAGTTATATGACCATTTCCTCTGTAAACTAATAACATATGTCCCACATGTTGTCAACAAAAACAATAACACGCTCCAGATTCTACAAACTCAGTGACTTTTTATTATAAAAGCTCAGGGCAATTAGCATTAGATAGTTATTTAGACATCCTCTTGAAGATAGTGAAAAACGTGTATGAATCAATAAATCGTATTATCAAATTATATTTTTATTTATTTTTTAAAAAGTAAGTTACAAAAGAACCTAACGTAACTCGTTGGGTGATTCGGCAGAGTTGTGATGATGATGCGGCCGGCAATGTGTAATCCCTACGACCTGGGACTTTGGTAAATCATTCTATTTGCACGCAAAGTAAAATAAAGATGTGGCGTTTTATTTCGTCCAAGCTGTGACGCGAAGCAAAATTTCGTTTTCTCATCGATACTTCCGAAAACCGAAAAGACGTTTATGCGTTTTAAAAGATAGCAATGGTGTGGCCTGTGCTAATTGTGCTGAACCTTGTGTATATAAAATTGGATCTGTTCGTTACATATAATTATTTTATTTTCGTTAGATACTTAGATATTTTAATAATTAGGGATCTTTCTTTTCCCTGTCAAATAAGAAAATAAAAAACTAAAACCTTAATATACAACGAATAAACCCAATAG
This sequence comes from Euwallacea fornicatus, assembly GCF_040115645.1. Lineage (NCBI taxonomy): Eukaryota > Metazoa > Arthropoda > Insecta > Coleoptera > Curculionidae > Euwallacea > Euwallacea fornicatus. The sequence goes on along the minus strand of NW_027096097.1, from coordinate 59,271 downwards.
CGATGTTTACGGTATATAGAAGGGTTTTAGTTAGTTAGGTACGTGTGTGTGCAACGTGAAAAGTGAAAAATAAATAAATTTTGGAAACTATGTAGGTGCTTTCACTTGAGGTTTATATCTTCAAATAAGTTCCTGATTCGCCAACTTAATTTGTTGCCATCCCTTAAAAAAACACCCTCTATGTACCGTAATGGTACAGACGATCCATATAAAATATCCCTCTACTATGACTATACAAAATAAAGTACAGGGTCATTTACGCTATACGATACCCCACAGAATGTTTTGTAATCGAAATACGAAGATTTCAAAAAGTTCCAATTTAGTTTAATTGCTAGCTAGTTAGCTAACTTGAACGTTAGAGACATTAAAGTATTAAAGTTACATTTTTACAAAATGTTATGTTACGTTATTCAAAATTCAATTGATACTTTGATCTGGAAATGAATTTTGAAATTATTGAAAACTTATTGTCAAATGGCGTGAATGATCTTGTACCTAGGGTATTTCTTATCTGTACGTAACGTGAATCGGCTATGAGAAAATCCTCTCCAATTCTTCTTACTTCTACGTTATCCTCGTTATCCTTCTGTATGTTTAACAACGACGATTTCTGTTCTTGTTTAAATCCTTATCCACCTCAAAGTCTCGAAGCTATGTTGCTACGTTGTTGTTATTGTTTCTTTTGTCTTTGTGCTACTCCTACCGTCGTATCCTCCTCTTTTTTTTATATCCTTTTGTTAATCTAAAAAGGCTTATACCAACATTTGTGCCATTACAAAAAATAAATTATGTATGTGTACGGAATTATTTCTTACGTCGATGCAAATATTTAAAGGAATGAAGAAGGGAATTAAAATTTTTCTTTATTATAATTATATTTTTTTATGTTTTGGTGATGATGTAGATGATCTTACCTCCATAATAAAATATGTGTATTTACAGTGTGTTTCCTACATAATAATAGGTGAAAGTTTAGGGGCTGGATTGTTCTCTGAGTAATTTAGAGTATTTTATTATTCAACAGTTTTAGGAAATTTTAAAATTAATTAATTTTAAATAATCCAGTGGGAAACTGTAGCTGTAGGTTTTGATAAATTTCGTATAAAACATTTATCACCTTGTATCTAGGAAACAAAGCATTTTCCTTACCTTTAGGAAGTACACTGTAAATAAATATTAAAAGAAATATACATGTTGGATGCAACTTAAGTGATGTCATTAATTTTGAAAGGTGGTTCCTTGTATTTTATGAAAAAATGGTCATATAAACGTGTGTCCTAACTTGCATTAGTTTTATTTAAAAAAAAACAGGTTTTATTAATTGTGCGTATTAGCCTAGATTTTTTTTTAATTATAGAGCTCGATAAACTGCACAATTTCTTCAAAAATGGCCTGATTGATATAAAATTCAAGGTCCGCTACGACAGTTTCTAGGAGCAAAATTTTAATAACTCATATTAGCGATTTATTAAAATTTTTGCTCCTAGAAATTGTCGTAGTAGGCCTTGAATAGTACATCGACCAGACCATTTTTTATGAAAATGTGCACTTTATCGAGATCTATAATTTTTAAAATAACAGGACTGAATCGTAAGATTTATAAACTTTTTACAGACTAACCCCAAAACAAATGAGTCACAGTGTATGAATGTGTATGTTTACTAAAAAAATAATAATATACAAGTAAAATTCTCCCTATGTAGAACTTTCTGCTGAAATATAGTGAAGAAACTGAAATATAGAACTAACCTGTGGTAAAAAATGATTTTTATTAAAATAGCTATATAAAATGAACAGAGAAGTAACCCTACATATTACAAACACATTACAATTTATTTAAACAATAAAAAAATAATATATATTTAAAATGCTAAAAAAATTGAGAAAAAAATCCATTCTACAAACAACTATAAACAATGCGTTTTATGTCCTAACTATAAAAACTTAGAGTTACAAGAAATTATTAGTTTTATTTTTCTATATTTTACAGTTTTTTACATTCCCTATCAAATAAAAAAAACTGTAAATATGAAGGTATTTTATTGTTAAAATGGAGAAACGCCTAATTTTTGGGTTAAAATATCGAGCTATTAATGTTACACACACTTTGTATTACTGTTGTATTTTGAATTTTTTCTGACTACATTCTAACAATTGATGAAGGGCCTGGATAAAGTGACGAGGCCCTTTCTAAATTAGTTCCCTACATAGAGACCCTACTTCTGTATAATAGTAACCCTTTTTATTCTTACCATGTTGGAAATAAGCACTCGATATTCAAATTGAAATCAACTTTCTATGCTTACCTTAGATCTTTTCTTCTCCACCATGTTCCTGCTCCTTTTTACCTTGCTTACAAATTTACTAAATCCCATTTCTGCTGCTGAAAAAAAATTACTAACAAATCCCAACTCCCTTTTCCTCCTGAGAGAGTCGATGAAGAAAACTTTGATGTATCCCTGGCCCCTCTTGATCTCGTCAAAGTGAACCATTGTAAAAAACATGTTACATGTAACATATTTGCTAAAGGGAGCAAATAATGCCCTCCTAGCTCTTTGTTGATAGTAACTGAAGCTCTATTAAGTCAAAGTTCTGATCCAGCTAAACCTACCTACCTACCTACTGAAAATGTGTCAAAGCGTGTCTTTTGTAAATGCTAAATGTGTGAACTGATTAATAAGGAGCAAATTGATGCAAATGTGGAAATTTTTGTCCAAAAATTCCCTGTATCACTTGCTTACTTGCCCATTAAGGGTTCTTTGAGAACCTTAATTCTTGCTAGGTCCCCACGATTGAAGGTGCTTCGCTCTATGAACCCTACGTTTTACCTATTTGAGCGAATCGCCCACTACCATGTGTAGGTGACACCCTCACTACCTGCAGCCTCGATAACCATATCGAGACACCTCCTATTGATGTCCCACTTTGCTGCTACTGCTTCCAAGATTTCCTCGTTCGATGCTATGTTAAAGTATGATTTTAGGTTCTTACCTAATATACATTAACGTTCTTTTTGTTGATCCTCCGTCTCGGCCCCCATTTTGAAACCCCTTGTGTAAACGATTCGAAGAGAATTTCATGAATAAACTCCCTTTCTTTCGACGATATCTCGATATATTCTTACTTACTCTGTACATGTTTGAATCTGGATCTTTCGTCTTAAAACAAAAGAATTTATTTTTTTCTGATGCATGAACAAAGAACGAATTAATTATTTCTTTGAGGGAAGGATGGGTGATTCCCGTCAGGGACTTTCCCTTCCGTTAACTTTTCGATTTGTGACGGTCAGCTCCCTCTGAGATCACCCTCTGGAACCGTTCGTTTTTTACGAATCGATACGATTGACACAGATGGAGCCACCTGCGAAGAACCATCCTCTCGCGTCGATATATACTACTAAAATTGATCTAGGCTCCCGCCGTCTTCTCGCTCAGGATTCGGACCAGTTAACGGCAGCGGCATATGTTGCTGTACGTCTTCGGGGAGCAGTGTTTTTATTAGTGTTAATTTTGCTAGTTATGACAGTGGCTTGACAACCAGTTCAAGTTCCGCTTCAATAATCTCAGTTAGTATTTTCGGTGCTATGTATTTATTTTATTTAGAGATTTTAACGTGTTAATATTATTCATTTCAATTTTTAAAATATGGGACCATGTGCCAGTAATTTTTAGATAAATTGAAATATGATTACTTTTATGTTTTGTATTAAATAACAATTAAAAAGTGTTTGGTATTAATTTCGTTCTAAAATATTAAAATGTTAAATGGTAAATAAATACAGCAGACGTTCGATAATGTGAACTAATTAAAACCAAGTGTGGTTCACATTATCGAAATGTTTCCATTAGCGAACGTAATTTAAAAATTCAAAGATTTATTGAAAGAAACGTTTAATACTAACATACCTATAAAAAATTAACAAATATTCTTTTATTGTAGTAATAAGTAGTTATTAATTAGAAGAAAAATAATCAGCAATTTTAGTCTGCATAAATTTGCGATTAGCATTATCTTCCAATGCCTGAGCCCGTAATTTACGAAGAACTAAAATATCCGCGTATGACACTTCTTTTCTTTCAGCCCAATCTAAAGCTTCATTAAATATATGTACAGCTTGGGCATCAGTCACCAAACTTTTTGCTTCAATGGAATCGTCTTCATCATTCTCACTGTTCTCATCTTTAGTAGCATCATTCGTTAGTTTGTCCTCGTTCCAAATATTAATATCAGCTGAGGTACAAACAGTGTTAGGATTCACTACTTTCAATAAATTAACAACATCCAATGATGCACTATTGACAATAGAGTCAACGCTGGATAGCAAACGTTCTCTAATTACACTTAAGGGAACATTCTCTTCTTCATTATCTTCATCATTGGTACTAAACAGCTTATTCCAACATTTTGCAATAGTTTCCTGATTAAGTTCACTCCAGGCCATATGTAAATCTGTGACAGCTTCTCTTAATGTTACTTTTTTTAAAGCATCAGATATGTTTTGAGGATTCTTAGACAAAACAGATGAAAGTAAAAACTTTCGATAGTACAGTTTTGTTAGTCTTATTATATTCTGGTCCATTGGTTGAATTATTGATGTTACGTTAGGAGGCATGTACATAACAAAAATTGACCCATCTCTGCTCCTCAGTTGTTGTTCTGGAGGATGACATGGTGCATTATCCAATAGTAATAACGCTTTTATTGGAAGCTTCTGTTCTTTTAGGAAATTTTTTACCTACAAATTGAAAAACATCTTTAAATTATGCACAGATCATTTGTGTTTGTTTATTGTTATACCTGAGGAACAAAGCGCTTATGAAACCATTTCAGGAATATACCGCTAGTCATCCAGGCGGTTTTTGAACAGTCATAATCAACAGGAACTTTAAAATTTTTAAATGATCGTGGATTTTGTGCTTTTCCTATTACCAATGGTTTTATCTTGTGTGAACCATTAGCATTAGTACAGGCCAAAAACGTTATTCGTTGTTTTTCTGTTTTTATACCCGGAGCAGATTTTTCATATGATGCAGCGTAAGTTTTCTCTGGTAACATTTTCCAATAAAGACCACTTTCATCTGCGTTGTAAATTTGTTCCATTCTTAAATCTAACTCTTTAATGATTTTTATCAATTTTTCTTTAAATGGTTGTACTAATTGTGGTTGTGCTGATAATTTTTCACCAGATATAGATAACAGTCGAATTCCATATCTTCCTTTGAATCGTTGCAGCCAGCCATCACTAGCAACGAAATTTTCAGTTTCTTTCAGTTTTTGATTTAACAATTTAGCTCTCTCTTTAAGTATTTCGCCACTAATTGGAACATGATTTTCCCGCTGTTGTAAAAACCACTTATACAGAGAATTTTCCATTTTGGGTGCCTTTGCATTTTTTAAAGTTCTTCTATTTCCCGGTCCTCCAAATGTATTGCACGTTCTTTGTAAAAGTTGTCTTTTCATGCGCTTAATTTTGCAAATTGTTGCTTTTGATACACCATATTTTTTTGCTAATTGTGTTACTCCAGCGCCTAATGAAACTTCTTCTATAATTTTCACTTTCTCACTTAATTTTAAACATTTTCTTTTATACGACATGGATGCCATGATCGTAAAAATGTATTAACGCATGCAATGTATTGGTTGTTATAACGTATGTATAAACGTGTTCTAAACACCATCTACGACTGGCTTGGTTTGCCAGGTTTGTCGTACTTTCTTGCAAAGGTGAATCCCCAACATAAATCGGCGATTCACCGTCGCAAAAAGTTGTTTACGTCATCGAGCGTATACATTGTTTACATTATCGCGTGTTCCGTTTGATGCTATAGAACGAAGTATGTGTTTACATTAGCGCAAGTTTTAGTTATCCCATATTTACGTTATCGAGCGTCTGCTGTAATGTTAAATGTAATAGTCATAATATTAAGAACGTTGTTAAATGAAGTAAGAAACATTTATTAATCATATAAAAATTGGCGAAATAAACTATTTACTATTCAATCACAATTCCCCTGTAGAAGCAAGCCGAACACTAGGGATTAAATTCAAAATATCTCAAAAATAGTGACTTTTAGTAATTTACAACAAGAGTACCTTTCTTAGGAAAGAATAAACAGGGAATCTATTTTGAATAGAAAAAAGTTGTCATAAAGAGGCACAAAAAAGTTATCATCATTTCAACGTTCACTAGTACGTTGCATATGGCGCTTTCTGTAAATTTGACGAAAATTTTAACAAAAATAAGTTCGGCCCTGCGAAAAATCCCATAATATCAAATTTCATGGCTATATTTTAATATTTGCGCGAATTATTAAAAAAAATGAAAAGAAAAAGTTAAATTTGCCATCCTGTATTTCAAAAACTGAGCCGTTTTCAATATATATTTACATAACATTTTCATCTTAAGAAAAGATCTATCGACTATTAAAATCCTGTTACTATAAACTGGAAAATTTTATAATCATAAGTTTTCTTAGTTTATTGTGTACTATTTAAATATATGTCGGATCATCAATAGGAAGGTTTTCCATGATGATATAAAGTATTTAGTTCACTTTTAAAAGCAAGAATAGAAAAAGTGCAAAACTAACGAATTCGTTACTACACGAACGCTTCTCGTCAATTGCCAATCTAATCTGCCTGTCCCTTTTCGGTTTCTCGTTTTCCAGATCTCGCGAGTCCTTCGAATCCGAGGGGTAAGGTACTTGCTAGTCCCTGTTTCCCACGAAGGCCCGCACACATGGCCTCTCAATTTCGCCCTTGATGGTGGCGACCTCGTTCGACAGAGCTTTTCCTTAAGGTGGCCCTGTCAGCTTGCCCTTCGTCATATTATCAGCTAGTAATATTACACTTTATCACTTAAGGACTAATAAATCTCCGACATATACATATTTACTAGTACCTAAAAACTACTCTACATCCTAAAGATAAACTAAGGTCGGACAGCGAAAACACTACGACTGCTAACCCGACAAACATATCGAATGACAATTATGACATTTACGTGTCAGTAATCGGACCGGCAAAGTTCGTCGTTTGTTTTTCATTAGCAGAAAAGTGGAAATTGACTTCAACTATTGGATCCGAAATAAAAATATAATCTCATTTAAAACCGAGAAGCAAAAAATAAGAAAGGGTTTCATCCCGATCGATTAAGAGAATATTTAACGAAACAAGAAAGAAGAGGTAAGAAAAAAAATGAAACTCATTCCTAGAGGGTTTTCCAACGATTCCTCGTTTACAAAATGTGTGCTTTCCTATTCCCGATATATGGGAACTAATAATAAAATTTCCCTTCCTCCCAACGCAATCAAAACTTATCATTAACATTGTCCTAAAGTAGTAGGTCTTTCATAGAGGACCACATTATTTTCATCGAGCTTTGATTAATCGACTGTTCCCCTGTAATTGGGATTTACCCATAACTATTCCTCTTATTTTAGTGCACAGAAACCACAGCCAAAACATGTGATACTGCCGCGTTCTACCCCGACGAAGTTAAAAAGATTCTACTATCCACTAGAGCAAGCAACTATCATTATCCTTCAGAGTCTTCGGGATATAGCATCGGTTGGGTCCTCAATTTCTGGGATGGTTGAGAAAGTAGGGCTTTTTCCACGGCTCCACGGCTTTCACCAAGGTACGTACAGTCAACTTTGGTCCATCATTTTTACTTGCAATTTAGAATAAGTAAAATTGGACTTTCTTGCGTTTTAAGTGTTAACTGGATGTGCCTGACTTTCTGGTGGTTTGAGCCCTAATCATTTAACAATTTTTTTATTCTTCCAAAAGCAACCACATCTATACTTTCAAAGAGTTCTCATATATTTTGCATTTATTTGGACTGAGAAATTTGCTTTTTTCATCTTAGGGTATTGTTTTATTAACAATGTGAGAAATGTTTATCGGAAGATAATATTTATTTAAGTAAAATTACAATAATTTGTGTTTAAATTTCCATTATATTAAATTAGTTGATACATCTTTATTACGGTTCTCATTTATGTGGCTACTACAATGTATCAACAACGTGTCTTTGAAATAATCCACCAACCTTTTGTTGGTAGTTTAATAATTGAAAATTGTAACATAACAACACATTTTAAATAGTGGCGTAAAAAATAACAGTCATAGATGACAAAACAGTATTAATTAATATACATGTTACGATTTAGTCCAGGAAAAGAAGATAAAAAAAACGCAGAGAATACTACACCAATATTCTATTATAAGTCTAAACATCAAGAAGCTCCTTTAATTAGTAATTCTAACCATTTATATTGCAAGTTTGCTGGCTCTGCAATTTCCAAGGAAATATTCGATTTGCAGTCTCGTGGGAAAGGATTCCTATGACACGAATTAAGTTACTTCTTTTCGATTAATGGTTTTTTTAAACGAATTTAAAAACAACTTTATTATCTTGCAAGAAATAACATAAACTTGATCAGACTTACAGCATAACTACTTAACTGAATATTATGAGAATAATGAAAATCTTAACTATTCTAAGGGTGGTTTTATACAGTTATCTATCGATGAGGTCTTAATGAGGTCCAATATAAAGTCCAGTGGTATATATTGATAATGTCATTGGATGGGCTAGTGTGGACTACATGACTTCTTCCTTCTTAAGTTCAGAAAACGTGGGTTCCGAGGTTTTCTGAGGTGGTGGCGTTTGTTTCATGAAGTAGTTCAATTTGTGATTTTTGTATAGATATCTTAAACATACAAGAGACGAAACTAATAGACAGATTAGCAAAGAGTTTGTCCATTGGTGGGTGTTTGGTCCCTTCTTGGAATACGTTTCCAATCGTAAGGCGTTGGAAAGCTGATGAAGTCTTTTTAGGTCTTCTAGCTTCATTTTCTTGAGGGTTAACTGAGTGTTTTCTGTTATTGTTAATCTTGGTACGTTTACTACCGGGAGCTCTAATATGTATTCTTTTTTGGTGGTTTCTTCCTTCTTGTATGTCTTTCCATTAATTATGATATAACATTTTTTCAAAGTTATAATAGTGGGTTTGGAGATTTTGAGGAATCCATTATTTGCACAGAAAGTTTGTACTGTGTCCGGTATGGTGGGTATGATTAGAACGTCACTTCCACTTATCTGCTGAACATGGGTTTTTTCTACTAAGACATGGTCCCAGGAGCATTCCATTTTCCCTCGGCGAACTAGGCAGGGTTGTTGTTTGACTAGATAGCTTTGTTGACACATATACCAATCTTCAATTTTGTTACAGTCTTCGGAGGTTATCCAAAAATTCTCGGTGTTGAGTAGTAGATAAGGATGATTTAGGATGATGATTTGATTTTGGATTGGGACGAAGTACATATGGAGGTATCTGTATTGAGACATCGTGATTGGAATATGAATTTTGAATAATATAATTTTTTTTTTACCTCTACTTGTGTTCCAAAATAATTGTAGTAGTTAAGTTTATTTCTGAATTTAATAATTTTCTCAGAGCCATATAGGGCATTTAATTTATATATAGTATATTTTTTTAATTTTTTAGAGGAGGAATAGATGGATGTAAAATATTTATTTTTGTAAAAGTAACTGTATTCTTGATGTTATCAATTATATGCTGAACATTCAGAAGTTGACTAAAACTCATGTCTGCTATATTAAAAATTATGTTGTGTTATTGCTCAATATCCAGTTGTTGCGATATTTGTTTTATTTCCAAATTGAGTTAATCTTGACTTGATTTAATATTTTGAATTTTATTTATATAACTGTCTGAAAATGGCTTTAGGAAAGTTTTCTGGTTGTTAAAATCTGGTTCTAGAGTTTTGTTGTTGTTTTTTAGATTATTTAAATAGTTGACAAGGAAGGTTTTATCATCGTTATCTAAAGTTCCAAATAACCATATAGAGGTTTTACCAATGATGTTGAATATACCTCGCTTAGTTCGATGTAGTTCTTTAGTGATGTTAAAGATACCGATCCTTTGGGTGAGGTGTTCTAAGAGAATCATGCATTAATCAACCTTACGTCTAGTGTTAACAGTTTTACTTGAAATTTGAGAGTCATTTGAGATTATAGAATGTTTCATAGAATGGTTAATTACATGCCTAATTTGGTGTAGAGTTAATAAAATGTTAGTGGTATTTACATGATAAATGAATGTATGTCTGGACGTGATTATATTCGATTGTCCTAATGATATGGGAAGGATGGGATTATCTACGGGTTTTAACTTTAAGATAAATACTGAGGGGAGTATCAGAATCACAGTTATCGTCGTTAGATTCATGATTCTCTTCTCCTGAAACAAATAGTTGGGGTTTCAGATAATTTTTATGATATGCTTTATTTTTTGTCTTAATTTTATTATTTGAAATTTTTATTGGATTTTCTGGTTTTTGGTATCTATCTCTGGTTTTTCTTTCGTTTCTGTTTCTATGCGTTTTTCTGTATAAATCCTTATTGTTATTAATTTTGACGTTTTCTTTTCTGTTTTTATTAGCTTTTTATAAGGATCGTGTTTGTTTGTTTATTAGTTTGTTATTTACGTCTTTTTGTAAGGTCTTAAGGTTTTCAATGTGTTCTAGCATATATTCGTTGATTTTGTCCGCTTCATTTAATTCAAAAGGGTTCTTGTATGATATTTTCTCTCTAACAATTTGGAAAGGTGAATATTATGTCACGGAATGGATAGAATTATTATAAGACAAAAGAGCGTAATTCATTAGTGTTATTACGTTTTCTTTGTTTATTTTTCTTAAGGGTTAAAATTATTTCTGATAAAGTAGAATGAAATCTTTCGACAGGACTGTTGCCTGATAGGTTGTATAATGTGGTGTAATGTATTTCAATGTTATGAGTTTTACAAAATTCTTGCACAAGATTATTTTTGAATTCATGATCGTTATCTACAGTGATTTTCCTAGGTATTCCAAAGTGCGTTATATAAATATTACTAATTTGTTGAGGATTTTCACTGCGGAAACGCTGTTTATTGGATAAGCTTGTCTAAATTTAGAAAATTAATCTAGGAATGTTAGGAAATATTGACTATGGGCTTTGTAAACGTCGATATAATATATGTGGTCAAAGGGTTCATCCACCTAAAAGGAGTAGGTTTAAAAATTAACTTATTGGGATGCCTTTCATATTTAAAGCTTTCAGACAAGTTTCACATGTGTTTATGTATTGTCGTACGTTATTGTCAATATTTGGCCAGTATAAGTATTTTTTTATTGCTTTTAAATTTTCCTGAATTCCTCTATGAGATGTTTTTGATTCGCGATATAGTTGAATTTTTACTTTTTGTTCTTCAACGTCTGTTACATCAGTTAAGAAGTTATTATATATAAAAAGTTTAAAGGAATTATTTTTGAAAGACTTAAATTTATGAGTTCTAAATCTTTATCCAAGAAGTGCAAGAGCAGTGTGTGATCTTTGGAATTAACCAATTTTTAATCAGATTGCAGATATCCTATTCCGTACTATTGTGGTTAATAAATATTCTTAATTTTGGTTTATTAAATATTTTTTTCTTTTATAACTTTGAGATTTTTGTTTGTTTGTTTATTATTTATAAATATTAACTGGGTTTGGTGTTGATTGACACATTTTTCTACACATGGTGCTCTTATTATAGGCTTTTCTACGCTTGGATGTACAGTATTGCTATCTTCTTCTTGGTCATTGGTGTTATGTACCGTTGATCCGTTCGTCAATCGTGCGTTGTTTGAGGTTAGTTGTACGCCTGGTGGAGCTGTGGCTTCCTTATTAATGTCTTTACTCCAGGAGTCGATTATTTCATTTATGTCATCTGCATTTAAATGAGGTTCTAACTCGTCGTTATTAAGACCAAGATTTACTAATAGGGAGATGTCGTCTGGGTAGTTTTCTGGGATAGTGTTTTCTTCTGCATGATTGATGTGTATTCGGGATAATGCATCAGCGTTGGTGTTTAGTTTTCTTTTTTTGTATACTATTTCGTAATCATATTTTTCTAGTTTTAGTCTCCATCTTACAAGTTTGGAATTGGGTTCTTTAAGGGAGAATAACCATTATAGAGTTTTATGGTCACTGATGATCCTGAATCTTTTCCCAAACAAATAGGGTCTGAAGTATTTTACAGCCCACACAATTGCCAGTAGTTCTTTTTCAATAGTGCTATAGTTGGTCTCTGCGGAATTTAAGGTACGAGAAACATATGCTATAGGTAGATCGCTACCCACTGGCCCCTGGGATAAAACCTATAGCATCTATGGCATAGTTTGAGGCATCTGTTGCCAAGTTAAATGGTTTCTCAAAATCTGGATACTGTAATATAGGGTCGTTCATTAGGACGTTTTTGCAAGTTTCAAAACCATTCACGAATTCTGGACTATGAACGATCCTTTCATTTTTCTTTAGGCATCGTGTCATTGGTTTTGTTAGTTTTGCAAAATCCTTAATGAATTTTCTATAATATCCTATTAGTTCCGAAAATGATTTGATTTTTTTACTCGTTTTAGGAATCGAATAGTTCTTTATTGTATTTATTTTGTTCGTATTTGGTTTTATGCCTTCTGGAGTTATTATCTGCCCCAATTCCATGTTTTTACGCAGAAACTCTGATTTGTCTAATTGAATTTTCATTCCAGTTTTTTTTAGGCATTTTTAAGTTATTGATGTGCTCTTGTAGAGACGTGGAAAATTTTATGATATCATCCATATATACAAGACATTGTCCATCACCCTTTGGAAGGTTGCCGGCGCATTTTTTAGTCCGAACGGCATACGGATATATTCATAGTGTCCGTTCTTTACACTGAATGCTGTTTTTTCCATTGAATTCGGGTGCATCTCGATTTTTGTGGAACCCGGAAGCCAAATCTAGGGCGGTGAAGTAACTACAACGTCCAAAATATCTGATATTTTTGGTATTGGGTGCCTATCGTCTATGGTTTTTTCATTTACTTTCCGGTAATCTATTATGAGACTCTCCATTTTTGTTTTTTACTGGCATCCATTTTCTTTGGTACTATCCATATCGGGGATGACCAAGGAGATTGTGATGGTATTATGATTTCGTCTTTCAGCATCTTGGAAATTTTATTTTGAATTTCGTCTATGTGAGAGGATGCACATGTAACTTAAATATAATTATTTTCGGAATTTCATCAGATAGTTTTCTTTAAAAAATGCCATTTAAAGAAATCCATTATAGGTGAATACTAAACACTTTAACGTTTGGCGAATTCTTCCTAAGAATTGTCGTTACCTCGCTTTGTATCAGTCGTTGTGGCGACGTTGCCATTTTTCTCACTCTCCGAAAATTGAAATAATTTTCACCTTCTTTTGTTATAACAAACGTTTATTTTTATTTATACGGGGAGCGGCTCATATTAGGAGGCGCCAATTTGCCATTGGGGAAAATGTTTCTTCAATTTTTTTTCGTTTTTTTTTTTTTAAACGAGAAGCGCTTTAAACTAATTACACAGAGATATATACGAATATGATTTTGAAGTTGTTAAAACTAAAATTACTTTGTTAATAACTCGAGCATTTCTCTACCACTTGCTTAATGAAATTTGTTAATGTCGATTTACAGGTAAAAATTATAACAAAAGAAGGTGATGAGAGAGATGGTCAATTGTTGCTATTATTTATCAATTTTCTACGACATTGAGTACAAAGGAGATGATGAGGGGATGTTCGAAGGGTTAATTTACGTTTATTTGTTAATGTAAATTAACCCTCCAGCATCCATTAAAGTCGGCCTCTGGACCGACCTCTTTTTGGGGGTCTTCACACCTTATTTTTAGATCCGGAAAAATGACAACGACAAGACATATCGGAATCATCCCCCCAGATAACGGGGACAAACGGAGGAATCATAAATGGGGCACCAGCACCGATAAGGCCTTAGAGGTCAGCGTCGCCTTTTAGGGTTTAGATGTCCGTAATAACTCAATAATTCTGAAACCGATTATGCGTGTATGATTTCTTGCGGTAGCGGCGTTGCCATTTTGTTTTCTTTCCGACAATTTAATAATTTTCAGCTTAGGGAATTAGTGAATTTATATTAGGAGGTATACACGTTCGAAAAGATAGGTGTTTAGCGTTCTAGGGTTCAGTTTTCATTACATCTCATCGAACTGAGAAAATTATCCCAGAATAAGGACAGAGCTTCGGAAATAAATTAAACTTTTCCTGCGATACATCAGGGGGGACATTTTCGCATAAGGCACAAAACTGACATTTGACGCACATATAATCATTAATATTAGTTAGTTTCGAGCGCCAAGGGGGGACGAAGATTTTTAGGGTTTATGTGATTTTTTTTTTTGGAAAAATCATCGTCATCAACGGATTTGTCGAACGCACAAGTCATACAGTAACAAAGTAAACATTTAATAATAGATAACAAAGAGTGTTGGAGCATTGTTACTATTATTATTCTTATTATTGTTACTGTTATTTTCGGCCGCATCATAAGGAACGTTATTCAGGGCGTTTTCCCACGATCGAATGAAGTTATAGGACGTACGGATCTAGGGAGGTCTGGAGATGCGTAATGGAGTAAAAAGGTAAGATTTTTACTTTGAGATTCTAAGATTAAGTCTCCGCTCGTTACGAAACGAATTCAAAGTATATTTCGAGTTTTCAAAATACATCAAGTAGACCTTATCAGAGGCACAAAATTAATTATCCTTTCAGATAAAGTACCTCGTTGCTGCTTGGATTAAAACCTCATTCCACATTTAATTATATAATTTTCACCATTATTTTTATAATATATATTCTTTGCCTTTCCATTCGAAAAGTGATTTTTTTTAAGCTCTTACGCATTTGATGCTACCGTTAATATTTTTGTCAATCGTTGGATAGGAGTGAGTCGAGAGTTCTTTATCTTTAAAGCTTGCCGATTCACAATATTTCACGTATTTATTTTACATGGGTCATTTTTAAATTGTCGGAATGGGGTTTTAATAAAAGTAGGCCGAGTTATAAAGGGGGCTCACTTGAATTTTGAGAAATATTTGAAAATTTTTCAAATTCATTTCATAGAAAAGCAGCAGTTTCATCCCAGAATCTCAAAAAAAAATTTCAAGGTTCTTTGAAATTTAGGATTTTTTGCCCAATCCGGCAACACTGTACGACACCAGGTTTGGCAAAGAAACAGATGCAACGCAAAATTACGTCGAGGAAGAAATCCTCCAGGTAGTTTGACGAGGAGTCGGCCTCTCGACCGATCCCTCTTTGGTGGGGGTCTTCGCACTCAATTGTTAGATCCGGTAGAATGACGATAAGACACGTCGGAGTCATCTCCCAGAGAGCGAGCAAACGGAGGAATTATCAATGAGGCCAACACCGATGAGACCGTTCACGACGCCCCTCGAAGAGGTGCAGCAACATATGCCGCTGCCGTTAACTAGTCCGAATCCTGAGCGAAAAGACGGCGGGAGCCTAGACTAATTTTACTAGTATATATCACCGGATTTAGCGAGAGAATGGTTCTTCGCGGGTGGCTCCATCTGTGTTAATCGTGTCGAATCGTAAAAAACGTACGTTTCCAGAGGGCGATCTCAGAGGGAGCTGATTGTCACAAGTCGAAAAGTTAACAGAAGGGAAAGTCCCAGACGGGAACCACCCATCCTATCGTCAAAGAAATTATTCATTAGTTCTTTGTTCGTGCATCAGGAACGGATCAATCCTTTTGTTTTAAGAGGAAAAATCCACATTCAAACATTTACAGAGTAAGTATGAATATATCGAGATATCATCGAAAGAAAGGCGGTTTATCCACAAAATCCTCCTCGAATCGTTCACACAAAGGGGTTCAAAATGGGGGCCGAGACAGAAGATTGACAAAAAGAACGTTAAGGTATATTAGGTAAGAACCTAAAATCAAACTTTAACATAGCATCAAACGAGGAAATCTTGGAAGCTGCAGCAGGAAGGGGGGACACCAGTAGGAGGTGGTTCGATATGGTTATCGAGGCTGCAGGTAGTGAGGGTGTCATCTACACATGGTAATGGGCGACTCGCTCAAATAGGTAAAACGTAGGGTTCATAGAGCGAAGCACCTTCAATTGTGTGAACCTAGAAAGAAGATTGCACCACTAAGCTCGTATTTAAGGTTTTAGAAGAACCCTTAACGAGCTAGTAAGCAAGTAGTACAGGGGAATTTTGGTAAAAAATTTCAACATTTGCATTAATTTGCTTCTTATTAATTGATTCACACATCTAGCTTTTACAAAAGACATACTTTAACACATTTTCAGTACGTAGGTAGGTCTTGCTCAATCAGAACTTTGATTCGAAACAGTCTCAGTTACTAGCAAAGAGGTAAGAGGGCATTATTTGCTCCCTTTAGCAAACATGTTACATGTAACGTGTTTTTTACAAGGGTTCTCTATGACAAGATCAAGGGGGGCCAGGGATATATCGAAGTTTTCTTTATCAACTCTCTCAGGGGGAAAAGGGAGTTGGGATTTGTTAGTAATTTTTTAGTAATTTTTTTTCAGCAGCAGAAATAGCATTTAGTAAATTTGTAAGCAAGGTAAAAAGGAGCAGGAACATGGTGGAGAAGAAAAGATCTAAGGTAAGCATAGAAAGTTGATTTCAATTTGAATATCGAGTGCTTATTTCCAACATGGTACGAGTAAAAAGGGTTACTATTATACAGAAGTAGGGTCTCTATGTAAGGAACTAATTTAGAAAGGGCCTCGTCACTTTACCCAGGTCCTTCATCAATTGTTGTTAGAATGTAGTCAGAAAAAATTCACAATACAACAGTAATACAAAGTGTGTGTAACATTAATAGCTCAATATTTTAACCCAAAAATTAGGCGTTCCTCCATTTTAACAATAAAATACCTTCAAATTTACAGACTTTTTTTTATTTTATAGGGAACGTAAAAAACTGTAAAATATAGAAAAATAAAACTAATAATTTCTTGTAACTCTAAGTTTTTATAGTTAGGACATAAAACGCATTGTTTATAGTTGTTTGTAGAATGGATTTTTTTCTCAATTTTTTTAGCATTTTAAATATATATTATTTTTTTATTGTTTAAATAAATTGTAATGTGTTTGTAATATGTAGGGTTACTTCTCTGTTCATTTTATATAGCTATTTTAATAAAAATCATTTTTTACCACAGGTTAGTTCTATATTTCAGTTTCTTTACTATATTTCAGCAGAAAGTTCTACATAGGGAGAATTTTACTTGTATATTATTATTTTTTTAGTAAACATACACATTCATACACTGTGACTCATTTGTTTTGGGGTCAGTCTGTAAAAAGTTTATAGATCTTACGATTCAGTCCGGTTATTTTAAAAATTATAGATCTCGATAAAGTGCACATTTTCATAAAAAATGGCCTGGTTGATGTACTATTCAAGGCCTACTACGACAATTTCTAGGAGCAAAAATTTTAATAAATTGCTAATATGAGTTATTAAAATTTTGCTCTTAGAAATTGTCGTAGTAGGCCTTGAATTTTATATCAATCAGGCCATTTTCGAAGAAATTGTGCAGTTTATCGAGCTCTATAATTAAAAAAAAATCTGGGCTAATACGCACAATTAATAAAACCTGTTTTTTTTTTTAATAAAACTAATCCAAGTTAGGAAACGTTTATATGACCATTTTTTCATAAAATACAAGGAACCATCCTTTAAAATTAATGACATCACTTAAGTTGCATCCAACATGTATATTTCTTTTAATATTTATTTACAGTGTACTTCCTAAAGGTAAGGAAAATGCTTTGTTTCCTAGATACAAGGTGATAAATGTTTTATACGAAATTTATCAAAACCTACAGCTACAGTTTCCCACTGGATTATTTAAAATTAATTAATTTTAAAATTTCCTAAAACTGTTGAAGAATAAAATACTTAAAATTACTCGGAGAATAACCCAGTCCCAAAACTTTCATCTATTATTATGTAGGAAACACACTGTAAATACACATATTTGATTCTGGAGGTAAGATCACCTACATTATTACCAAAACGTTCATTCAAAAAATAATTGTAATAAAGAAAAATTGTAATTCCCTTCCTCATTCCTTTAAATATTTGCTTCGACGTAAAAAATTATTCCGTCAATACATCACTTATTCTTTGTAATGGCACAAATGTTGGTATAAGCCTTTTTAGGTTAACTAAAGAATAAGAAAAAAGGAGGTGGGTACGACGGTAGGAGTTGCACAAAGACAAAAGAAACAACAACGTACCAACATAGCTTCGAGACTTTGCGGTGGATAAGGATTTAAACAAGAACAGAAATCGTCGTTGTTAAACATACAGAAGGATAACGAGGATAACGTAGAAGTAAGAAAAACTGGAAAAGATTTTCTCACAGCCGATTCACGTTACGTACAGATAAGAGATACCCTAAGTACAAGATCATTCACGCCATTTGACAATAAGTTTTCAATAATTTCAAAATTCATTTCCAGATCAAAGTATCAATTGAATTTTGAATAACGTAACATAACATTTTGTAAAAATGTAACTTTAATACTTTAATGTGTCTAACGTTCAAGTTAGCTAACTAGCTAGCAATTAAACTAAATTGGAACTTTTTGAAATGTTCGTATTTCGGTTACAAAACATTCTATGGTGTATCGTATAGCGTGAATGGCCCTGTACTTTATTTTGTATAGTTATATTGGAGGGATATTTTTTACGGATGATCCGTTCCATTACGGTACATAGAAGGTGTTTTTTTTTTAAGGGATGGCAACAAATTAAATTGGCGAATCTGGGACTTATTTTAAGATACAAACCTCAAGTGAAAGCACCTACACAGTTTCCAAAATTTATTTATTTTTCACTTTTCACGTAACACATGCACACTTACCTAACTAATTAAAACCCTTTTATATACCGTAAACATCGCTATTGGGTTTCTTCGTTGTATATTAAGGTTTTAGTTTTTTGTTTTCTGATTTGACAGAAAAAAGAAAGATCCCTAATTATTAAAATATCTAAGTATCTAACGAAAATAAAATAATTATATGCAACGAACAAATCCAATTTTATATACACAAGGTTTGGCACAATTAGCATAGACCTCACCATTGCTATCTTTTAAAGCACGTAAACGTCGTTTCGGTTTTCGGAAGTATCGGTGAGAAAACGAAATTTTGCTTCACGTTGCAACTTGGACGAAATAAAACGCTACATCTTTACTTTACTTTGCGTGCAAATAGAATGATTTACCAAAGTCCCAGGTCGTAGGGATTACACATTGCCGGTTGCATTATCATCACAACTCGGCTGAATAATTTTATTAACTTTTTATTTTAAGTTAAAAAAATATATATTTATTTCGAAAATACAAAATCATAGGTTCATGCAGCACTCGAAAGCAGAGACTAAAATGACTAATTATGCTAATCGGGATTCTCCTTATATAATTAAAAAGTAGCTGACCTAAACTTAAAGCTAGAAGAATGGCCATTTCATGTGTGGCTCGTGTTATTATTATTATAACTCCGCGTGTAAATAATAAAATATATAAATACAGGGTGGTCATTTAGTGCGGTCTCGGAAGATTACGGCTAAACAATTTAATATTTTGAATTTCTTTTTTTTGCGTTATATAGAACTCGATTATGGGCACATTCTAAAATTGTTTTCGTTTTATACAGGGTGTTCTAAATAAGTGAAAAATATCAGTTATATTTTTTTAAATAGGACACCCCATATATTAATATCGTTTTAGATTTCTTGAGAAAAATAAATGTAAGTTTCATTAAGGTTTACTTGTCCCAAATCTTAAGGATTTCGAAATAATTAAGTTGGTTGCATTTTGACATTGTTGTTGCTGCCGAAGAAGTCCTTATACCATTCATTTACAAGGTTGAAATTGTTGTTGTCAAATTTGGGGTTAGTCGAAGAACCGAAAGCCCACCGATAGTGTCTGGCAAATGCGTCAGCCTTGTCTTTATCCGTCAAGAGTTCATTTCCGTTTTCGTTTATGTTAGTAATAGGGTTGTTTTTTTTTGTATTTTGCAAGTTTTTTGATTTTCCGCCAGTATGTCTTTCCTTGATCCCTTTCTATTTCTTGACATGTCTCCAGCCATTTGTTTTGTCTGTATTGATATATCAGTCTTTTGACGTTCTTGTTGAGACTATTGATGTTTTTTTTTTAGGTCGGTGTTTTGTGTGCGTGTGTATAATCTATATAGTTCTCTTTTGTGTTTTATAAGTTTTAGTACGAATTTGGGTAGCGTATGTGCGTAATAAGATCTTTTCAATTCGGGTGTAAATTTTTGCACTGCAAGAGATATTTGTGCTTGAAGCTGGTCAATAGTAATGGGTTCGGATTGCGATGAAATGTAGTTGTCTATGTAGTTTTTCACCTGGTCTGTGTTGGTCCTGTTTAAGTTAAGTTTATTGCTTGTGTTCATTGGAGTCTGGGGAGTGTGTTGGATTTGGTTTAAGTCAATATTGAATGTGATGGACAGATGGTCTGATCCCAGTTCGTTGGTTAGGTTTATGTTTTTAACGTTGTCTCTAAGGTTCATCGTGTGTAGTAGTATGTCAGGTGTGGAGTCAGGGTTTTGTGGCATAAGGAAGGTGGGTGGTGTGTGTCGTTGTTCGAAGTCGGAATTCTCTAGGAAGTTTTTGAGTTGCTGTTTTTTTCGTCGGTTGATGTTGAAGTCTCCCACCATCAAGGCATGTTTGTATAGGCTGGCCTTGGTAAAGATGTTTGGTTCGATGTCGGAGCAGGGGTGAATATATACCACGAATATGTGGATTTTTTCGGTCGAGAAAGGAAGTGTGAAGTGAATGCATTCGTTTAGGTTGTTATTGAGTACTGGAGGGTTTGCCTTGGCCATCCTAAGTGTTGGCTTGCATAATGCTATCGCCCCTCCCCTAGCGTTGGACCTTTGGTATCCATGTTTAGTAATGTGTGTCCAGTCACGATAGCTTATTGTTTGGTCTGTCTTGGTTTTAGTTTTAACTAGTAGGCAACCGTCCATGTCCTTTTGTTCGATGTAATTGTATAGTGTGTGTTTTTTTGGGTTAGTCCGTTGATGTTGGAGTATATTAGTTTATGAGTCATTGTTGTATGTTCGTTGTTGTTTGTCTGATGTGGCTGATGGGATCAGTTGGAGAAGGTGAGTTGGGATTATTTAGGTCGAACATAAGTATATACATTTGATTTCCGAAAAAAACTACGGTCGTATCGATCTTAAAGTCCTCTACGAATCGGTGTCTTAATTTTTTGAGTAGTTCTTCGCGGTTTACCTCACTATTTTTATTGACGCTATTTTTGTACTTATTAATTATGAAGTCGTGCGTTGTTATTGGGACGTGGATTCGGCTATCCGCAGTTTTTGTTAATGGGAGTTGGGCTGTGTTTTTGTTAGCGCTTTTGATTCTTACATTTGGGATGTCTTGTATCGGCGCCGTGGGTCTGCGGGGGCACTTAGTGCTCCACGCAGCGTGTTCCTCGGATCCGCATGCTGTATATTTTGGTGGCAGTGGAGACTTACATTGATGTGAGTTGTGGGGTCCCAGACATTTGTTATATTTCACCCCATTCGGGCATTTCTCGGTGGTGTGGTCATACTTGGAGCATTTCCCACATGGCGCAGGGATGGGGTTAAGAGGATTGCTTTCAGTAATTCGATAAGATCTATTGAAGCAGAAGATACGTCGTTCAGCCATAAGTTTCTCGTATGTTCCCTGGTCACCCGTGATCAGACGAAGCATGAGCGTCGGCACCCCTCTCGCTCGTGATATTATCCGTTTGCAATATCTAACTTGCAGTCCCATTCTTTTTAATTGATTGTGGAACATTTCATCCGTAATTTCAGCTTCCACGCCCGTCACCACCGCCGAATATGTTGGAGTAATTATTTTGGGCAGAGATGAGTTTGTTGTGGTTTGTTTGTTGTCTTCTAGCCTATAAGGCTGTGATTAACTCTTGGCTCAGAAGTGTCCTAAGAGTAGCTGTGGTGGCATCGCTGTTGTTGGTTTTAAGCAGGTATTGATTTTCTTGTTTGATTATTACGTCTTTGTTATTTGGGTTGTGTTGTTCTCATATTGTTGCCAGCTTAATGCGTGATGTATTTGAGGGGGTGGTTATGGCGAATGTGTGTTGGTATCTGATAAACCCAGGTTTCTGGGTAGTTGTTGGTTGTTGGGTTGATGTTGAAGGTCTGTTGGGTATTGTTGTATGTGTAGGATCGACTTCAGTGTGAACTTTCTTTGATCGGTTGTCAGTTTGACTGTCCTGCCTTTTGGGTCTACCCCTTTTTTTTCTGCTGTGTGGTGTTACAAACCCGTCCATGTCAGGCTGGGAGGGGCCTTCTGATTCAGAGGTCCCCTCTGTCTCCATGCCCCCAACTATCACTTTGGCCGATGAATTTTTGTGTATTGTTATGTTTTTTCCTGTTTTGCGCTCTACACTGATAAGAATGTTTATTTTATTCGCACCAGACACGTCTTGACTGTATCAAGGCTCGCTCGGTTCTGATTAATTAAGTTTTTTTTTTTAAATCATGCAATTTTAAAAACTTTGTTTTGAAGCACTTAAACTGGAGTAAATCGAAATTCATACCAAACCTTAGATATGAGACGTATTTTATGCCAGAATGAATAAAATTGAAATATCTCATACTGTGCGTCCAAAAAATAACATGAAAATTGTATTCTTTTTGAAAGGAAATAACTTGCTTAATTTAAATAGAACACCCCATATTTTATTACTCGAAATAAGAGATAAACATATGACTAATCAAAAATCGTTACACCTTCATGTACCTAAATTACAGGTTTTCTTCGAAAAATAAAATTTAAGAGAAGGTAGCAAAATTAATAACCGCACTATCTATTTTTATTTAATATAAAAGAATTTCTTTTAATAAACACTTAATTATAAACAATTTTCAATATATCCTCCATTCTGATCAATGCAAGCTTGAAGTCGAGTAACATTTCCACGACAAACATTTTCCAGAATATCCCTATTTGCTCTAATAGAGTCAAAAACATAGCGGATTCTGATTTTCATATTGTCTCTTGTTGTTAACTATGTTACTCGACTTCAAGCTTGCATTGATCAGAATGAAGGTTATATTGAAAATTGTTTGTAATTAAGTGTTTATTAAAAGAAATTCTTTTATATTAAATAAAAATAGATAGTGCGGTTATTAATTTTGCTACCTTTTCTTAAATTTTATTTTTCGAAGAAAACCTGTACATTTAGGTAGAGGAAGGTGTAACGATTTTTGATTAGTCATATGTTTATCTCTTATTTCGAGTAATAAAATATGGGGTGTTCTATTTAAATTAAGCAAGTTATTTCCTTTCAAAAAGAATACAATTTTCATGTTATTTTTTGGACGCACTGTATGAGATATTTCAATTTTAATAATTCTGGCATAAAATACGTCTCATATCTAAGGTTTGGTATGAATTTCGATTTACTCCAGTTTAAGTCCTTCATAACAAAGTTTTAAAAATTGCATGATTAAAAAAAAAAACTTAATTATTTCGAAATCCTTAAGATTTGGGACAAGTAAACCTTAATGAAGCTTACATTTATTTTTCTCAAGAAATCTAAAACGATATTAATACATGGGGCGTCCTATTTAAAAAAACATAACTTTGATATTTTTCACTTATTTAGAACACCCTGTATAAAACGAAAACAATTTTAGAATGTGCCCATAATCGAGTTCTATATAACGCAAAAAAAGAAATTCAAAATATTAAATTGTTTAGCCGTAATCTTCCGAGACCGCACTAAATGACCACCCTGTATATATATTTTATTATAAATCCATATAAATCCTCCCTTGTTAAGTGCGAGAAAATAGGGTTCGCATATTTTCGAGCTGTGGGACTTGTAGGGCCATTTTTACATTGTGTGAATTTCTTCTTATAGTAATAATAAGTAAGTAGCGCTAAAATACCAAACACAACGAGGATAACAATAAGAGAACTTATAGATAAGCTGATGGTAATGGTATCGAAGTCCTTGAGATGGTGTACGGTTAGTTTTTGAGCCTGATTTAGATCAGTGTGAATATTTTCTAGATCAAGGTTGTGCAATTGTAGGGTATTGAATCTTGCTTTTAAATCATCTTTGATATTTACTGGGGGTAACTTTAAGCGTAAATTAATTGTGTCAGGCTTTTGAGTTTCGAAAAGTTTATCTATTTTTGTGGAGCATTCTAAGGGAATATGATCAAGGAGACTTCATTAATGGTTTCGACAGTATGTTGATTAGGGCATTGGAATTCCACAATTGCTCGAGGGGTTGGAACTATTATGAGGGAGTTATCTGATAATTTAAGAAGTGGCGTTTTGGTATAAGTAATTGGGATCATGGGACAATGGTTGGCGAGATTAAGGGTATCCATGATACATTGTTCATGAGTTTGAAGTAGATTTTCGTCGCATAGGGCTATGCGATCTGTCTTGGGGCAGTTTTCTTTAAGGTTGAATGATTTGGTTTCCGATTTCAGTAAAATGGGGTTGGTTATGGTCATTACGTAGTTGTGAAGGAGAATTGAATAGTCTGTAGAGGGTATACGGTTTTCCCGAGATTAAAGGAATGCGTATGTGGAATATCACGAGGTCTTTGTGGATGGTGACTGCAGCGTGAGCTACTTCATAATAGCTAAGTGTATTGCTGAAAGGGATTCTGCGTTTGGGTTTTAGGTGATTTACGATTGACTGTAGTTCGTTGTATTTTAGTATGCTATGATGTAGGGTATTGATTTTGGTAAAGTCGATTGCTGTTTGAATATTGCTGCAAATATTGTCGATAATATGAATGTTGTTGTCCAGGTTGTCTAGTAAGAGTGTAAAATAAATAGCTTCTGACTTGGATTGTTCTAATTGCGTAAGGTCATGGATTCGCGTTTGCGACTGTTGTTGGTTTCCTTTGATAACGTTTAGCTGATAGTCGACGTCTACGGTTAATTTTTTTACCATTGTCTGGGTCGTGGAAATGTCTTGCCGTAACGTTTCTTGATTTTTCTGTAGGATTTCGATATAGTTATCATAGCGTTTGCCATCATCCGCATCTAGGGTTCCGAATAGATACTTGTGGGCATTACCGACTATGTCGATTAGACCTCTTTTGGTTCTTTTAAGGGATATCGAGTAATGTTTCACGAATGATTTAACGGTGTTTATTCGTACGAACGGGTTGTTGAGCCTTGCCCTTAAGAGAGTGCTGTGTGTTGCATTAAAGGTACTCAGCGTAAAATTTAGCTTAATGAGCGTTTGTTCCGTTGACCTTAAGCAGTTACGTATGTTTGTCAGGTTAATGTGGTAGTAGTCGTGGTGTAGGTCGTCTATGATGTAACTGGGTCTATCTTCTACCGGTACTAGAGTGTTGAAAATTTTCTCAATCTTATACTGGGCACTAACTAGGAGCGGCAGAAGTGCTAGGACGAGGTTCATCTTTTCTCGTAGTTTTCTGAAATATTGGTTTATTTTTAATGTCTTGGATGTCTTAGGTTACGAAATGTTGTTAATCGGTATTTGGGTTGTAGTTTGACGGGGGTAGCCATCAGTTGTTTGGTAGCTTCTGGGATTTCTGGTTCGTTTCGTCGTTCTTTCTTAAGTTTCCCGAGGACTTGTGCTTTATTGACATTAATTTTCTTATTAATTGTTTCATTCAGTTCTTTGAAGATTTTAGATAATTCATGTACGTAATCAGTTTGAATCTGGTTAAGGCTTTTTTCGAAGTTGAGCTGGTAGTCTAGATTTCCTTTTATAATTTGAAATGGGGTAAAATAATGAGATGAATGTATATTATTGTTGTAGTTTAGAATGGCAAGATTCACAAGGTCTGGTATGGGTTTTGAACGGTCACTATCTTTGAGGGCGACGAGGCTTTCTTTTAGAGTAAAGTGAAACCTCTCGATGGGCGAGTTTGAGTTGGGATTATATGACGTCGTATAGTGTAATTCAATTTGGTACGTTTTGCATAATTCCTAGATTAGGTGATTTTTAAAGGTTCCCGCTTTGTCTGTTGTTGTTTTCGAAGGGGTGCCGTGGTGTGAAAAGAATTTTATTAAATTTAAACAGACTTTTACTGTTGTTTCGTTGACAGGATAAGCGACTGCGAATTTTGAGAAATTATAATGGTTAAGTATTTTTGATGCCTGACAGAGTATGTATCCATATACAGATGTTCAAAGGGTTTGTTTCCTGTGGGGGTTGGTTTGAATATTACTTTATGTGGATGACGGTCGTACTTCGACTTCTGACAGGTTTCACAGGTACTTATGAAATTTATGACGTCTCTTTAAAGGCTAGGCTAATAATAGAATTGCTTAATGTTTTTTATGTTTTCCGTAATTCCTCTATGTGGGGTTTTCGTGGTGTGATATCGCTCGATTATTTCGCGTTGGTCGTCGGAATCGGAAACCTCTTCTAATAAGGTAATGAAATGATTAGATTATAAGCGTTATTCTTGAAGGTTTCTCGGAATACTCGAACTACTAATGGTTCTAGTTCTTTTTTTGAGAAATAAAGACAATAAGTATCGGGTGGAAGTTGTTCGATCAGAATTTTTTGAATGTCCTCTGTTATTGGTGTTTCACTGATGAATATCGTTGTTCGTTTTTTTGTGTCAAGTAACATCTGTGTGATTTTATATGGTTTTTCCTTAGTGGCCCATTTAAAGACTAGTTGATTTTTGAAGCTGTTAACGCTTTTGTTGACATATGGGGCACCTATAATTGGATTCTCCTGGGATGTGTGTACCGTTTCCGTGTGTATAGTGTTTTCCTTTAAATTTGTTATGATTGATTTATCACCGTGGTTGGTGTCTTCTGCTGTAATGGTACTTGACCCAGTGGTTTTTATGTCTGGTTGAGTTAGGTTTTTTCTTGGAGGTTGAATCTGTACGTCCGATATAATTTTGATTTTTGGATGGGGGAGTTGGTGTTGTCTTTTTGGGATTTTCGAACAAGTTTTCCTGTGTTTCAAAGAAGTGCTTAATACGATCGTGCCATAGGTATTGGTCTTCATTGTTTTTTTTTCTTCAGCTGTGGCGGACACGTGTGTCAAAGGGGCCTTTACTTCGACGGGGTTTAATTCTCTAGGTGGTCTAAAGAGTACATCGGTGTTGGAATTTTTTATTCCTTTTTTATACTGAACGGTATACTCAAATTTCTGTAGTTTTAATTTTCATCTTAACAATTTTGAGTTGGGCTCCTTGATGGAGAATAACCATTGCAACGGTTTGTGGTCGGTAACTACTTTAAATTTTCGTCCGAATAAATAGGGTCGAAAATATTTAGTAGTCCAAACAATGGCAAGAAGTTCCTTTTCTATCGTCGAATAGTTACATTCGGCTGTGTTTAGGGTTCTGCTTGCATAGGCGATGGGCATGTTTTGACCTACGGTCCCTTAGGATAGTATCGCGCCAATTGCGTAATCAGAAGCATCAGTCGTTAGTATGAAAGGTTTGGTAAAATCAGGGTATTGCAAGATTGGGTCATTTGTATGAAGTGTTTTACAGAGGTCGAATGCGTTCATGAATTGCTGGTCGCGTACGATTTTGGTGTTTTTCTTCAGGCACTAAGTTAAAGGCTTTGTGATTTTGGCGAAATTGTTAATAAATTTTCTGTAGTATCCTACTAGTTCGAGAAATGCCTTTATTTCCTTTGATGTTTTAGGGGTCCTGAAGTTTTTCACGGCATCTATTTTCTTTGGGTTTTGGTTTGATGCCTTCTGGTGTGACGACGTGTCCTAGGAATTCTACATTTTTTTTGAGGAATTTTGACTTATCTCGCTGAATTTTCATGTTGCAAGAATCTAAACGGTCCAAAATTGCTTTTAGGGAGTTCAAATGTTCCTGGAGGCTTGTTGAATATACGGTGATGTCGTCTATATAGACGAGGCATATCTTTTCTTGCAGTCCCCTCAACACATTATCCATGGCACGTTGGAATGTGGAGGGTGCGTTTTTGAGCCCGAACGGCATTCGAGTGTACTCGAAATGACCGTGCTCTACGTTAAAAGCTGTTTTCTCAATACTCTTCAGATCCTTCTTGATCTGATGGAATCCGCTAGCTAAGTCCAAGGTGGTGAAATACTGACAACGGCCTAACTTGTCTAGGATATCCGTGATATTGGGCAAGGGGTACCGGTCGTCTATCGTTTTGTCATTCAACTTGCGGTAATCAATAACGATCCTCCATTTTCGCTGTCCTGATGCATCCAATTTCTTTGGGACTATCCTGACAGGGAAGCCCCAAGGGGGGCTTAATGGCTAGATAATTCCATTTGTTAGCATTTGCTCAATCTGCCTGTTGATCTGTTCCTTGCGGACGTAGGGATATCGGTAATTTTTCGTATGAACTGGGACTTCGTCAGAGGTTTTTATGATGTGTTTCACCTGGTTTGAGAAGGTCAGGGGTTCTCCTGGTTTTTATAAGACCTGTTCGTAGGCCTGGAGTAATTTAAAGAGTTGTGTTCGTTCCTCTGAATTTAGATGATCATGTATTAAGGGTTTTAGGTCTGTATGAACGGGGTTGAATTTTTTTTTCTCAGTGTTTGTTGAGTTATGAGGATAAAAGAAAACACACTAATTCTTAATGATTTTCTATTTTCTGATATGCGCGGTCCGATAGAGTTTAAGAGTGTCTTATTATATCAGGACGTAGAAAAGGAATGAATAGAATAATTAAGCATCGCTCTAAAAACACATACGTCGAACCTGTGTGTTTACATATCATCCCAAAAAGTCTAGACCAAACACATCTATCGAATAGTTTATGTGTCTGATGGAAGTCATACCTTCATTAATTTTTCCTTATGAAAGAAAGCATTATCCAACAGTGTTGTTGTTAAATTTTAGTATTTCAAAGTTATTAATCTCGATTGCTTCCAAAAGTGTATTTGCTCTATTACAATCGCTTTATTTGTGTGATTGCAACGTCTATAGTATAAGTTTGATCCTGAATTGTTACTAATATGGGTTTGATTTCGATCTCCTTGTTCCAATAGTGATTTGTTAACCAGGTTGTGTCATCAGGTAGTTTAGTCTTAAGGTTTCTAGTCTAGGTTTCTTTGTACTATCCGTGGAGGAATTTCTATTTTGTATTGTTCGAAGTCTTGTCTGTATTGGAAGGGTATTTGTATGTGCTTGTTTTTTTAGTAATTGGTTCCTTAGAGCGATATTAAGGATGAGTTTGCATAAATCTTTGATGCCTAAAATTCTATCGAAGAACTCATGAAAGGGGTACAGAATGAAGTTAATGGGGGTAGATATTCCAAGATTTAAAAGTAGGGGAATGTTGGCTTTACTAGTTGCCTTTTTTGTTCCTGCACATGTTTGCAGTGTGCTGACATAAGGTACGATTGTTTCGGGAAATAATGATTCTGTTAAGGAAGGTCGAAGTAGAGATGCGTGGGATCCAGTGTCTATTAGTAGTTTAATTTGGTAACCGGGAATTTCAATATAGGGAAGTTGATTGGTTTGGAAACTATTGATATTTATCCATGGGTATTTGGATCTGAGGCTGTTTGAAAATTTTCGAGGTATTCAAGTAAATCAGGAGATTCTTCGGAAGGGTCATCGTCTTCTGGGGCAAACGCATTGTCATATTACAGTGAAAAATCAGGGGTTTCTGAAGAGGTAGTTTCTTGGCCGTTTTCTAGGTGAGTTAATTCTTGGAATGTATATTTTGGTTGTGATTGTTGCTAAAAGGGTTGTCGAAATTGGCGTTGATATAGATTCCCTTGGAATTTGTTTTGTACAAAGCTTTTGTGAGTTTGGGGTATTGCTGTACTGACTCCGGACATTGGTTGGGGTTATTGTTTGTTAGGGTACGAATTTTAATGTGTGAATTGATTTCGTGAAGTGATTTTAGGATATTGACTTGATCGTGCTGTTGGTTTCTGAAGGTTTTGTTCATTGCTCCTATTTATCGGTCTTTGTAAGTTGCCAAAGAAGTTAGGTGAAGAATTTAGGGCTCGTTCTCGAATGATTCTGGACATATGTGGTTTTAAAATTATTCTGTCTTGTTAATATTTTATAAAATATTAACAAGTCATCTCGAACTATGGTGTTTAAGTTCTGTGGGTTTTACACGATTAGTAAGGTTCTTAGCTCGTCAGGGATATTAGCTAATAAATTTTGTGTGGCAGTCAACTCATTTTGTGAAATGAGTATCTTTTTTGCTTCGTTATTTTGAATTTCGGAACAAATCTTGGTATTTATCTTGGTCACTAATGCCTTTAACCGTTGAATGTAATCCTGAATGGATGAATTCTTTCTTGTTAAAAAGATTAGTTGCTTAGACATATGTAAATTCAAGTTACAGGATCACTGAATGTTTGCTGAAGTGCTTGCTTGATTTTTTCCTAAGTTTGGAGATCTGGTCTAATTAGGAGAAAATTTTCAGCTGATTATATGATTTTTGATGTAATAGCAAGAATCACATATTCTTGTTGCGATGGATCGGTGTTAAAATATCGACTATTAAATGTCGATATTTGTGTGATAAAGGACTCCAGCCTTGAAGGGGTCCCATCTAATATTTTTAAAAGACCTACGGTTGTTCTCAAGGCTTCGGCCATTTTTACTATTAATAAATTGCTAATACTAGGTCGTGGGCTTGTTTCAGTATACAATTGGGCAATATAAGTTTCGGGGTTCAAGCTGTTACTTCCACTCGAATTGGTTCGTATCCTAGGATACGTTATGTCTCCCAATATCTGTTTTAAAAATTTTTCCATTCAACTTAACTAAAAGAATTCTGATCATAAATTACTAACTTTCGGAATAGCACAACTTGTAAACTAACTTACGGTATAGTAATATGTCTTGTTCTATTTCAAGCGGTGCCTTGGCTAATAGGTAGACTGATTAGTTGGGGTGCCGCTTGTAGTGGATACTAGCTAGGCCACTATATCCAACTGACAGCTTCGTTGATGATTTTCAAAAGCGAATGCTGCTCAGGAGTCCTTGGTCCTTCTAGGCTGCTCCTTTCTAAACCGTTGAAACGGAGGGTGTCTCGGTGGTGGTGTTGAATTATATGCACTAACACACTTTTAAAATACACCCGAAAGGATCCTACGAACTGCGCCAATTTTATTAACTTTTCTATTTTAAGTTAAAAAAAAAAACTTTATTTATTTCGAAAATACAAGATCATAAGTTCATGCAGCACTTGAAAGCAGAGTCTAAAATGACTGATTATGCTAATCGGGATACTCCTTATATAATTAAAAAGTAGCTGACCTAAACTTAAAGCTAGAAGAATGGCTATTATATGTGTGGCTAGTGTTATTATTATTTTAACTCCACGTGTAAGTGGCCATATAAATGAATCTCCCAACGAATAATACACAACAAATACACAATCACCACCAATGGTTTTTTTGTACTTTTAGATTTGTTTTTTGGAAACTAGAAATTTTATTTTGCTTCAATCCTGAAACTTTAAAATAGAACGAAACAAATCGCGCATCTCCGCCGAAATAAGAAATTAAGGGCGATTAATGAAATCAAAAAATTATCACGGAATTAACATAGCACGGCACACATACAACAAATAAATAAAAATGCCGACAATATCATCCTCAATTGCTTCGAAGACACCATCGAGCGTTTTTTTTTATAACTGTTTTTTGTTAATTATTTAACATATTTCAAGTTAAAAATCGTGTATTGAAAAATTCGATTAAAAAAATATATTTATTTGCAAACGAAGACCAAGCTACAACTGACTATGTACTAAATAATTTGAATAAAGTTAACTTTATCGAGTATAATTTGGGTTCCCAGCGAAATGCAAGTTAGCAGTTTTATGGGAACCGGCGTCAGTTTTTTACTCTTCAATATTGCTCAAAACGAAAACGTCGAAAACATTGTTTTCGTTCATACAATTGTACAATTGTAAATCGAGGCGCCTTCGCCAAGTTGAGCGCCGCCACCTACGACCAAAGAAAAATTAAGCAAACGTAATCCTTGTGATCAATAACATCGTATACGAGATTTAGAAGATAGCAATAGTGTGGGACCCACAGCAGCAATGGAACCATCCTAGCTTAGGATTTTTAATTTACTTTTGGCCACCAGTGTAGATCGGTGGATAGGTTCGAATATACATAATCCAAATTTATTCTGCAATGTCTTTTTTAAAATTATTTTGCAAATTTTCGTCATTTTTTAAAATATCGGCCTTAGGTGATTTTATACGAAATAATTTCATTAGTCAATTCTATTAAGTTAATTTCTTTTAACTACAACTATTTGCGGTTTTCAGAGACATTTTTTAAAACGAAGAAGTAGACAAATTAACGTTTTCAAATACTCCGGTTCCAATTTATTCTTATGTTTTAAACAAAAGTTTCTCCAACGTACACTCTTTTTAAACGATACAAAGTAAAAGGATCTATACAAGTGATAACATAAGTAGGGGGTTTTGCTTTTAACACGACACAGACCTTAAAAAACTAAGCAATATTTTTACATAACATTTTTTCGAAATTTCAAAAACAACCGAAATATGTGCCTAAGAAAGTTATAATAAGTAATACAAGTTTAGCTGCTACTCATTCCGGGACTGGGACTGGCTACAAAAGGTGTTCGAAATTGTCTCCATTGGTCTCATTTGCAAAAACATTAAATGTTTTTTGCGTTTTTGCAATAATAGCTGATAATTTTTTGTGGGGCATTTTATTTCTTTTACTTTGAATTACTCTTCTATGCAGGAACGAATTTACATTTTATACAAAAACGTATTAAAACTCATCTGGGCATATTTCGTGTTTTTTTGAAATTTTGAAAAAATGTCACATAAAAATATTGCAGTTTTTTTAGATTTACGTCGTGTTAAAAGGAAAATCCGTACTTACGTTATACTTCGTATATTATGACAAAATTATAGTTCACAAAACTAACAACAAAACGAAACATTCTTTTGCTCTTAATTCGTTTTTCACAAGGAGATAAGCGAGATTGAATTTAAACAATTATTAATTATTTTAAAACTCAGCGTTAGTTCTCGTTTAAACAATACTACTATTAATTAATTTTATTTTCAAAACGATATCATCCTCCTTTGGCTATTATATCAAAAATCAAGGGACTTTGCATAAGGATAAATAGGGTTACATAGATTCGAAACTAATGTATCTACAGTATCGGACAAAATTAGAGCAACTTTAGAAATTTAATTTTAAATTGACATTGTTTCTTTAAAAATAAGATTTGTTATTATCAGTAATATGTTTACAGTCTATTATAATTTACATCTGAGATTCAATGTTTAAAAAGCACATTTTAGAGGAGAAGGAAAAAGAAAACCTTTTACCATCACAATTGGAACGACAAAATTAAAGCAACTTAAAAATTATTTGAATGAATATTATATTTAAAACAATTTTTTGTGTATTACCATTAATATTTAGTCCAATACCCCTTGTTTTGAAGAACTAGCTCACACCTTTTTGGCATTGAAGAAATTAAATTTGAAATGATGTCAGGATCAATAGTCTTCCAGGCGTTCTCTATTTCTTCAAATAAATTATCCTGATTGGTAATATTTTTTCCTCGGATTTTGTTATTTGTGATCTCCCAAAGGTTCTCAATGGGATTTAAGTCCGGAGATTGGGCTGGCCATTTCATTGCCTCGACTTTCTTCTCCACGAATCAAGCTTTTACTATTTTCGCAGTATGCTTAGGATCGTTGTCGTGCTGGTAGACAAACTTAAGAAGCATTTCCCATTCGGCATATGGATACATAATATTCTCTAGTATATAATGATACTTAAATCTATCCATTTTGTCTTTAATTCTATAAAGTGGACCAATTCCGTAAGCAGAGAAACAACCCCAAACCATAATATTTCCTCCTCTGTGTTTAATGGTAGTTTTTACGTACTTTGGATTAAGTCTTTGGCCATTTGGGCGACCTACCCATTGAGCTCCATCACTTCCATAGATGAAAAACTTGGATTCATCGGAAAATAATACTTTCTTCCACTGTTAAGGAGTCCAATCTCGGTGGTAGGTGGCGAACAACATCCTGGCCTCTCTATTTTTTAGTGAAAGATGTGGTTTTTTGGCAGGTTTCCTTCCTTTTAAATCACGTTCTGTCAATCGACGTTGAACTGTTCTGGAAAAAACACTAACTTCTGCTTGTGCAATAATCTGGCGAGCTGACATTTCAGGATTTTTTTACTTAGCCTTATAAGACGCCTGTCTAACTTCTCTGTCCTTTTTCCTTTCCGACCACCTCGTTTTAAATTCGTTACGACACCACGGTCAGTGAATCTCCTGATAGTTTTTGATATAACATAATTTTTTATGCCAAAAACTTCCGATATAAGTTTTTGCGATTTCGCACTCTTATATGCACTAATAATTTTTTGTTCTAGATCAACTGAATAGTGAACACCACGAGGCATAATCGTAGATATTATTTGTTTAAAAAACCACAGTAAAGTCAGAAATACAAAATATTTAAACATTGGTTGCTCTTATTTTGTCGCAAAGAATTTTAGATCAAAACAATTTTTTAATTTTTTTATTCTCAATAATAATTTAAACTATTTATAGCAAATGTATTTTACACTAACTACTTTAAGCTTAATATTTATGATAAAATATTTCATGATTTTTTAGAGAGCTTAAATTTAGAAGAATATTTCAAAAGTTGCTCTAATGTTGTCAGATACTGTACATCCGTTCGAAAATTTTCTATCTCTCCACTAAGCACCAGGGTGTTTGCTAGGAAGTAGTAGTGCAGGATACGGAACGGGATACGAACGGAGTTTATTCTGAATCGATTTAAAATCAATGGTACTCGTACAGATACCCAGTGTGTGGTACAGGTTTTGGCGATAATTGAGTTTTTTAATTGATTGTCCCGTTATCATTCAAAAATTATCGAAGTGCAGAGGAACAAACCCTTTTATGACAAAATTGTAGCAAACGTTTTTTTTATGACGTACGAACACATTGTTTAAATAATTTACGCCATAAAATCTAAAAAGGCTTCGTTATTTACGGAGAACTTTGAAAACACGATTTCCCTAGTTAGAAATACAACAGAGGAATCAAATTCAAACGTGGATTTTATTCAAATTTGTATAATTTGCACTAAATAATACTCCACGGGTGGGGGTACTTTTTTTTTTTTTAACGAGGAAAATCTTCAAAAGACTCCCATCCGATCTAGTTTGGAACGGCGTGTGGGACTCGCTACTGAGAGCGCTAACCCACTAAAAACCTCGTTGATCCTCGTTAACCCCCCTTGTGCCGGTACTGTCCCTGAGGGATATGCTTCGCGCACAAGGAGAGCTTCGGTGTATTTTGATCTGGCGAATTAGCACGTATTTCTTTTGCCCATATCTGGCTTAAGTTTAAAGTGAAGAGGCATTGTTTACACTACCAAGGATTGGTTTTCCTAGAGAAAACTGTGTCAACAGCAGGAGGGAGGATCGCGGCGAAATTTTTTTTTCCATCCAGTCCATTTGTGTGCCGTTGTGGGAGCGAACTATCATTGCGGTAGTAGAAATTAAAAATTTAAGGGAACCAAATTTAAAGAAAACTGAACTGAGAGGAGAGGAAATCTGTAATAGGTTTAACCCCTGGACGGCAGATGGCGACTCAGAAGCCATGTAGGAAACTGTAAAATGAATGGGGGAGAAATCTGTAATAGATTAAGCCCCTGGACGGCAGATGGCGACTCGGGAACCATGTAGGAAACTGTAAAATGAATGGGGAAGAAATCTAATAGTTTCAACCCCTGGACGGCAGATGGCGAAATGGGAACCATGTAGGAAACTGTAAAATGAATGGGGGAGAAATTTGTAATAGATTAAACCCCTGGACGGCAGATGGCGACTCGGGAGCCATGTAGGAAACTGTAAAATGAATGGGGAAGAAATCTAATAGTTTCAACCCCTGGACGGCAGATGGCGACTTGGGAACCATGTAGGAAACTGTAAATGAAAGGGGAAGAAAACTGTAATAGTTTTAACGGGTGGGGGTACTGCAAAATAATTATTTATTACGATTGAAACGAGAACCTACCACCATTTTCAACCGTCCACACATGGTGTGGTGAATTTTATTTCTCATTGACCCTTCGCCCATCGGCACGGAACAGTAATTCTATTAATTCTGGCGATCGTAGGTTCTCCATTTCGAATCTCGTCCCGTTCACACATATATAAGTAGGGACTTCCAGCGAATACACACGAATATATACGAATATACACGCAGGTAAGAAACTATAAAAAGAAAGAAAATCTAAAAACCTCGAATATCCGGAAACACAATAAATGGCTCGTTTAGTTTTGGCGAATGCGCCGGGAGGTGGTACTTAAAAGTATTAAAATGAAGAGTTCCTAAAATATTTCTCTATTGACATTTTCTAACAACAGAAAGAGACGAATTTAAGGAAGTTCATAAGATATTTGAATAAACACACACTCAAGCGTTCAGATAAAATCATCGACTTTTGAACTTGACTCATTGCCATACTACAAATTACGAAAATCACATTAGATTATATTGTACATTTTTCGAGATGAAAAGGCTTGTCAAATTTCGTTCCAAAGCAGCAGCAGTATAATTTTATGAATAAGAAAAGTCGCAACCTTTTCGTCCGACATCATATCGATTTATAACGACCTCCTCTGGTATTCCACCCAACGTAGTATCCCACACTACCACCTACCTAAATACCTCGTACATTAGATAAAAATATATATATTGTAAAACTGGCTCGTACTACACGCTCGATTAAAAGATTTGACAGTCAGTCATTTTGGAAGCACTCCGTATAAACATTTATATGCATATTAACATAAGTCACATAAAGGATGTTCTTTTTTTTTTTAAGAATGGTAAAAAGTTTAAGGAGAATCGGGAAAAGCGAAATTAAACTTCAACATCTCGCAAGTAAAAGTGGAAGTAACTTAAGTCGAGATTTTACAAGAAGTTTTTATCTCAAAATAAGTTCAAGATTAACCCATTTGATTTTTTACCATCTAACACAAAAAGGAGCACCCCGACTATTAATTAAAATTATTAATCGATCACTTTGGCAATTTATATATTTTTTATATATCAAAGCAATCAGTCAAATCTTCGAACAAAGTGTTCTGCAAGCCATAGTTTAGATTAATCATTATCCGGGTTAATCATTGTCCAGGTTAAGCATTGTTCATGTTAGTCATTATTCGTGGTAGCCACACGTATGTATATAGAGGGTTCGCCATTTATATCTGTTCTCGGTCACGCCATTCGACGAAGTTTCGATTTACTTAATTTAGAAAACGAATACATAAAACTGTTAATTTAAACACCAGTCGATCCGAAAAGAGTTTATTATATTTTAAGTTCTGGTTACATGAAGCGGTAAAAATGAACTGACTAACACTAATGTCTTTTGATTAAAAAGGCAATCGGCGATGCTGACTCTGATTATTATTCGTCGTCTAAGAGAATTGACTCTAAGCAGAATCAGCGTGGAATAACAAGAATAAATCACGCCAAATAGCGATTAGATATGAAAATAAAGGCTCAAATATTTTCTTAATCTAATTCCATTTTAACAAAAACAAATTTTATACCGATGAAAGCATTTGCCACATCAAAGTAATTTCTTCAAAAATGCAAACTCAGAAAGAAAGATCACAAAACTGGTGTTTCTTGAACTTTTGAAATTCGTTTTTGTAAACTGATAAATGAAAGTCAGAGGTAATCGAAAACTTTAAAACATTCTTGTAATCCACCATACTTTTTTTTTGCACCAGATGGCAAATTTTCAAGTGGCCGCAACTCATTGTTTTTATTTTAATTTACTCACGATTTTTCCCAAACATTTGTAAAGTCGTTTTTAATTCTGTGTCGATTACCAATGACATCTTTTCATTTGATATTCACAGCCAAGAAGGTATTTACAAAATATCAATTATAACACAGCAGGCATTATTTTATAACCTGACAGATTTATTATAGCAGGCTTTGCTTCTATTTAACAAAAGCACAAGTAACACGATTTATCGAGTCATTATACATTAATAGTCACCACGTATTCTACTTCGTCGATTTTCATCTAAAATGATTTTTTTACAAAACGAATTATTTTTTGAGTTCTGAAGGTTCATTATAGGATAACTTCCAAAACCGTAATGTTTGAAAAAAAATGTTATTGCAAATCGGCAGAGAATGAAATATTACATTAGAAAGACATAAAAAAAACTATGGGTTGCCATTTAAAAAAGTAGGAATTTATGCCGTTCAGCGAAAGCTGAACACCCCACATTAACGAAAATATTATTAAATCACACAGCTTTCTAATATAAAGAAGTACAATACTAAAGTTTTCATATCGATATTTTGATATTTGATACAAAAATACCAGAAACCGAGCTCCGACTAATGGCGAACTTTGTATACACAGGGTCATAGGCCCAACTCGTTCATTAAAAGATTATTAGGATGTAAATGCAAAATTGATCCAGAATTTGAAAATTGGACATTAAGTTAACTTGAATACAAATTTTCAACTTCGGGTTACTTCCGGTTTGATCAGAAATAGTTGTCCTGGCTTGCTTATTTCAAATGGGGTCTCTAGTATATTAATTTGTTTTTTAATTCTACGTAACATTTTCGGTATAAAGTCCCATACTTAGATTCCTTATCATTTTTGAAACATTCAATCTCGAATTAGAAACGTGTCTTCGTAACGATCAATTTTCAATTTGTGCAAATATCCACAGGTATAGTAAACACGAACGAAACATTTCGCAAAACGTCAATACAATACATAATCTTTAGTTTACACTCTTGACAATTATAGGTTTTAGTATTGCAGTACCGTTCCTAACATTTATATATATTTTTTGAAGTTGTAAAAGTGAATTTTTTAAAACGAAACACCATTCATCTTAACTTCAAACAATCGTAACTAGAAAATTTAATTCTCGATCAAAGCTTATCATCAGAGTTACCCATGTCGTTCCAAACCATGGTTCGAAATAATTAAGTTTTATTATTTGAATTTGGTAATAACTTTGTTTAAAAAAAATAACTTTAATTTGCGATAGGTAACGTATTATTTATTTTTCGAATGTCAACTAGTACTTTCAAACAAAATTGAATTACTTTGAAAATTATTTAGATTATAAAGAGTTTGATGTTGAACGACATTCCTTACTACTGCAATAATAACCTACATAAATAGGAACTAAATGTAAACTCAAGACTGCAGATACAAGTAATTTTGAAATGGATCATTACGGAAGCTTGTTTTTAATTCCAGATCAAATATCTAAAAATGGCGAAAGCGCCGGGTTTGGGATATTATACCGAAAAAGAGTAGGTAGGAAATGTATCACTCAGGATCGACAGCTATTTAAAACGTCTAAACCGGAAATGATAGGAAGTTGCAAACATTAAAAGAAAATAGTAAACACAGTAGAAAGAACTTTATTGGACATTTTCAAATTCGTATCACATTTAGATGTCAACAAAGTAAAGGAACGGGACGGGCGAATAATCCTTCCTCGCATAAAGGCCGAATCTTAAGTAGTAGTTTTCTTTTTTTAACACGAATTTTCAGGTCACATTTATTAGAAATCTGAAATCTGAAATATCAAAAACAACCCAAATATGCGCGCAAAGAAGAGTCGAGAAACAACGACTCAAAACTACTTCTTTACGACACCAAAATGGGAAAGGAAAAGCATCCCTTAATTATTCTCTTCCATACTTTTTAGACAAGACGATAAACTTTTATCTATTGCGACATACGAACTATTTTAACTAATACAAGTTTAGACTATTTTCAAAGGGCCAAGTTATATTTATTTTTATGACATGTCGTGTTTTTGTTTTTTTTTTGTTACACTTATGTTATAAGAACTGACAAGCAGAAACCCTATATCATTTTCTTTACAAAAACTCAAACTTAACGAATTATCGAAACAGTTCCTGTACTTTTTAATTGGTTTTTCAAATTTGAATGAAATGAAACACTTCACAAACTCACTTTAAAAATATATATTTTTTTAATTAAAAATTGGGTTTTGGCACCATACGAAACAGCAAGACAAATAAGACAACTTTTACACCTACTAAATATAACTAGAAGAGAATAAAAAACAGGAATGAATATGTCCCATGTAGAACTTTAGATTTATATAATAATAATAACAACAACAATAACAATAGAATCACAGCATTTTAGGATTAGTAGGATTTTTGGTGGCTTTTGAGATTTCGGAAAAATATGAAACGTCACATAAAGATTTCTCTTAACTTTTTGAAGTCGACATCGTGACATAAATCGAAAACTCCTATTTAAAAAGGATCTCATATATACACGGTGTAGTGTCTGGTATTAGTTGGCGAACCTCGGCTAGCCGGAGATATTCGAAAAGTGACTTTTGCAACGATAACTCGGGCGTTTCTTAGCATATTTTAACGAAATTTTGCAGTGACATATAGCTCGATTAAGCTAATGTTTCTTACGATCCAGAGAAAAAAAAACATGCGGAGAAACAACGGAAGAAAAAAAATAGGAGCTAAAGTACACGTTTTCCTTCCAACTTTTTCTTTTTTTTCTCGAGTTTTTTTTGTATTGTATGGCTCGCCAACAATGCATTCGGTCATTCGTAGAAATCATTCGTTTCTTTATTTGGATTTCTTCACGATCGTAAATAATTAAGATTTACAGTTTGCTTTAGAAACTATCTCAGTGGTCATTGTTCTCTCTAGTATGTAGGGCTTCAAATTATTTTATTTTTTTATTTTTATTTTTAATTTTAGTGTTAATTTTTTTCATTTTCATTTTGTTTTATTTATGTCGAGAACATAGTTCCAGAATATATACACACCCACACACATATTTGCCAGGTTACTATTACATTTGCCGGGTTAATATTTGGTGAACTTGTACGTGGCATCTACTAACATTTCGATTTTGAATTCGAACAAAAGTCATTCCGATTTTATTATCAGGAGGACTATTGTGCAGACAATTGAAATAAAATTTAAAAATGTCTTCTGGAAACTACGTTCACGACAAAAATAAAATAAAAAGAAAGAAAGAAAATTAAGTAAGTCACTTACCGGGTATAAACAGTGATGATAAGTCGAAACGTCTACCACAAACCGTAAATATATTTTTTTTAGTAACTAAGAAATCCACATAAAGTAACAGCAAATTTTTGAAAAACTATACTAAACAAATGCATCGCAAAAAGAAAGAAACAGTCTGGGGGAAAACGTAAGTGAATTAACTCGATTTCCGAACTTTTTTTATTATTTTTTAGTCATTGAAAGATACATTATTATCAATGACAACTTAACTAACAAGAAGACAAGCATAATTTTTTTTCCATATTATTCACGTAAAAGAATAACCTCCCATTTTTCTTCATTTTATTTTTCATTTTTTTTGTTTTTTTTTTATTGAGAATTACCTTGCACAAAGGTTATTAACGACAACTTGACTAACGAGAAGACGAGTATTAAATGTTTCTTAAATTTTTTTTTTTTTTTTCATGAAACGGTTTAAAGCTACTCACAGTAAAGGTCACAAGCGATAATACGAGATTATCTAAAATATAGAAGCATCAAGAACAGTCCGGGGTCGGACATTGAAAAAAAACTAGTAGCAAGGACGAGGCAATTAATTCTCACTTTCATATCATTCACTTAAACGAACCACCTTCCATTTTTGTAATTTTTTTTTCTAAATTTTTGGTTTATTAAATACCAGTCGATACGAAAAAGTAAACGATTTATTATAAACTTGTAACTACAACGAAAGACTTACTATTAAGTAAGTGGTAATAAGTAATGCTGACTAATATTTGTTTATCAAGTCTATTATAACGAGTTATATTTGTTTAAAGGCTCAAATATCGGTCTCAATTCAATTTAACATTTTTTTTTCACAATTTATTTTTTCAATTTTTTTCTTTTTTAATTGAAATTATAAAACTATGTCACACTGCTAGGCTTCGTTAGGATAAATTAAGAAAAACCCAGTAAGTTTAATAGAAGGGTAAGTTCCTTCGGAAGTCAAATTCAAAAACTCAAAAGACACTCGAATAACATTGTCGATTACACAATTCGAAAAGGAACGACAAAGACACTTTAAGCACCAATCCATCAATGGGTATTAGTAGTATTAAGTCACCAATCTATATTTTTAGAACAATCACAACGAAAAAACCCATTACTCCTCTTCCTTTTCTTTTTTGTTCCTAGAGTATCAGTAGTTTCTCTTCCCAGGTCATCTTTCCTAATCTCCCCTCTAGTCCTGTTCTGTCCGATCCGGTCGTATTTCACACTTCACACGAAGGGTTCCATTTGTGGTGTACTATCCGCTCGAGAGTCGTCCATTCCGAGAACCCGCACCGACAAGTGACACACGTGTGACAATTGACGAGTGGCGGGGGCGGGAATATCAGAAATCCGTTAGCTTGGAAAAGAAAAAGGGGAACCCCAAGAGATTTACGACTGGGGTTCATGATAAAAGGAGGTTGGTGGCTCGCGAGGGAACAGTACAGGCTGCGCAACCATGGAGTAGCAATATAAATAAATCAGTTAAACAGTATCATCTTGTACTCAGTACCTAAGGCCAGTTTCTTCGTTGGGTTTGAATACTGGCCCCTCCCTACGCTTTTATCCAGTAACGAAATCGTATATTACTCCGTTGGCACCGACTGCGCGTTGCGTTACCCCTCATATCCGATCGGTATACGCAAATCCTTGAAATTCCGACATCCCATTCGCTAATCACCCACTCGCTCGCTTCGCTCCTTGATTTCTTACCTCGCTCCTACACCCTTCTTCTCTCTTCCACTCGCAGTCTCACCGGAGGTATTTTAACCAACATCGCCGCGCCAGGAGTCGTCCTGTATACACATGCCACCTTGATTGCGAGCAATCTATTTGCTCGTTCCAAGATGGCGTTGTACTTTCGGTACGTCAGCTCGGTGTGCCACACCGGAACCGCGTACAACAGGGCCGAGGGCCGCCGCCGTCACAAGCACTCGCCTCCTTTCAAACGTCAGTTCGTTTAAAAATTATTAAAAATTATTCTTTCATTTTTATTCTTTTTTCTTTTTCCATTTTTCATATAGTGGTGCAAATATTATTGTAATATAACTTTCCGTATAAAGAGTAAGAAGTACCGAAGGGACAGTTTAATTAATTATATATGTCGACAATTTAACGTGTTTATAATAAATAGGAAAGAGAAAATATAAAAAGGGACCTGTCAATAAGTGAAGGGCAGGTAATGAGTTTTGTTTGTTTGAAGAATCGGTTGAACTTGAGATGATGGGCAATTGACT
The DNA here is from genome assembly GCF_040115645.1 of Euwallacea fornicatus. Classification (NCBI taxonomy): domain Eukaryota; kingdom Metazoa; phylum Arthropoda; class Insecta; order Coleoptera; family Curculionidae; genus Euwallacea; species Euwallacea fornicatus. The sequence goes on along the minus strand of NW_027096097.1, from coordinate 15,976 downwards.
GCTTTTAGGGTGCTCAGTTTAGGTTTGGATACAGAAAGAACAAGACTCGGTTTATGAAGCGCGAAGTACGTCCAGATCAGATGGAATGGGGGCCAGGGGGGGAGATCGGGAAAGATAGTTGGGAAAGGGCCGATGTTCCAGATTAACAGTTCTCATTCACGAAGGTTTTAGAAATTTAGATTAGTGACTTTGTACAAACTAGGATTTACAGTGTCGTTGTCTTTCTTTTTTTCAACTTGACAACAAACATGGAAAAGAAAGTGTAATCAACAGAAATATTGTTCTAGAGCTTTGAATTTCTAAATATGGCTAACAAAAGAATCTACTCTTCTATTTTGGGAGGGGCTTGACATACTTATAGCAAGGCACTAAGCGATTTGACATATACTATTCATTTTTTAAAATTTTATTTTTATTTATTTTATATAAACATTTTATTTTATTTATTTTTTATTTAATTTGTATCACATTTTTATTAATACATGTTTGTTTAGTGTGTAAGTTTATTTATATTTGTATAAATTGATTTAGAATATTTTGTGGAACTGTATATATTTCAAAAAATGTAAATTCTACGATCTAGGGATATTTTCATCATTTCATTCAATCCTGAACTTAAAAATCTCCAATTCCGTGAAATCGACGCGTTTCGTCGGAAGTTGACCGTTAGCCATGCTTTGACGTTATTTCAACAACGCTACTAGCAATTTTGTTCAAATCGTCTCCTTTTAGCAAAATAAGCCTAATGGGGCCATAAACGACAAATTGCCAATTCGGCTGTCCTAGAACAGTCAGTTTTTGTCCAAATCGTGTAAATCGTACAATTTAGGGCTATTTCCATCATTTCGATCAATCCTGAGTTTCAAAATCGCCAATTCCGTGAAATCGGCGAGTTTCGTCGGAAATTGACCTTTAACCATGCTTTGACGTTATTTCAACAAGGCTACGAATAATTTTGTTCAAATTGTTTCCTTTTAGCAAAATATGCCTAATGGGGCCATAAACGACAAATTGCCAATTCGGCTGTCCTAGAACAGTCAGTTTTTGTCCAAATCGTGTAAATCGTACAATTTAGGGCTATTTCCATCATTTCGATCAATCCTGAGTTTCAAAATCGCCAATTCCGTGAAATCGGCGACTTTCGTCGGAAATTGACCGTTAGCCATGCTTTGACGTTATTTCAACAACGCTACGAGCAATTTAGTTCAAATCGTATCCTTTTAGCAAAATAAGCCTAATGAGGCCATAAACGACAAATCGCCAATTCGGCTGTCCTAGAACAGTCAGTTTTTGTCCAAATCCTGTAAATCGCACGATTTAGGGCTATTTCCATCATTTCGATCAATCCTGAGTTTCAAAATCGCCAATTCCGTGAAATCGGCGAGTTTCGTCGGAAATTGACCTTTAACCATGCTTTGACGTTATTTCAACAAGGCTACGAATAATTTTGTTCAAATTGTTTCCTTTTAGCAAAATAAGCCTAATGGGGCCATAAACGACAAATTGCCAATTCGGCTGTCCTAGAACAGTCAGTTTTTGTCCAAATCGTGTAAATCGTACGATTTAGGGCTATTTCCATCATTTCGATCAATCCTGAGTTTCAAAATCGCCAATTCCGTGAAATCGGCGACTTTCGTCGGAAATTGACCGTTAGCCATGCTTTGACGTTATTTCAACAACGCTACGAGCAATTTAGTTCAAATCGTATCCTTTTAGCAAAATAAGCCTAATGGGGCCATAAACGACAAATCGCCAATTCGGCTGTCCTAGAACAGTCAGTTTTTGTCCAAATCCTGTAAATCGCACGATTTAGGGCTATTTCCATCATTTCGATCAATCCTGAGTTTCAAAATCGCCAATTCCGTGAAATCGGCGAGTTTCGTCGGAAATTGACTATTAACCATGCTTTGACGTTATTTCAACAACGCTACGAGCAATTTAGTTCAAATCGTCTCCTTTTAGCAAAATAAGCCTAATGGGGCCATAAACGACAAATTGCCAATTCGGCTGTCCTAGAACAGTCAGTTTTTGTCCAAATCCTGTAAATCGCACGATTTAAGGCTATTTCCATCATTTCGATCAATCCTGAGTTTCAAAATCGTCACATCCGTGAAATCGGCGAGTATCGTCGGAAATTGACCTTTAACCATGCTTTGACGTTATTTCAACAACGCTACGAGCAATTTAGTTCAAATCGTCTCCTTTTAGCAAAATAAGCTTAATGGGGCCATAAACGACAAATTGCCAATTCGGCTGTCCTAGAACAGTCAGTTTTTGTCCAAATCCTGTAAATAGCACGATTTAGGGCTATTTCCATCATTTCGATCAATCCTGAGTTTCAAAATCGCCAATTCCGTGAAATCGGCGAGTTTCGTCGGAAATTGACCTTTAACCATGCTTTGACGTTATTTCAACAAGGCTACGAATAATTTTGTTCAAATCGTGTCCTTTTAGCAAAATAAGCCTAATGGGGCCATAAACGACAAATTGCCAATTCGGCTGTCCTAGAACAGTCAGTTTTTGTCCAAATCCTGTAAATCTCACGATTTAGGGCAATTTCCATCATTTCGATCAATCCTGAGTTTCAAAATCGCCAATTCCGTGAAATCGGCGACTTTCGTCGGAAATTGACCGTTAGCCATGCTTTGACGTTATTTCAACAACGCTACGAGCAATTTTGTTCAAATCGTCTCCTTTTAGCAAAATAAGCTTAATGGGGCCATAAACGACAAATTGCCAATTCGGCTGTCCTAGAACAGTCAGTTTTTGTCCAAATCCTGTTAATCGCACGATTTAGGGCTATTTCCATCATTTCGATCAATCCTGAGTTTCAAAATCGCCAATTCCGTGAAATCGGCGAGTTTCGTCGGAAATTGACTATTAACCATGCTTTGACGTTATTTCAACAACGCTACGAGCAATTTAGTTCAAATCGTCTCCTTTTAGCAAAATAAGCCTAATGGGGCCATAAACGACAAATTGCCAATTCGGCTGTCCTAGAACAGTCAGTTTTTGTCCAAATCCTGTAAATCGCACGATTTAAGGCTATTTCCATCATTTCGATCAATCCTGAGTTTCAAAATCGTCACATCCGTGAAATCGGCGAGTATCGTCGGAAATTGACCTTTAACCATGCTTTGACGTTATTTCAACAACGCTACGAGCAATTTAGTTCAAATCGTCTCCTTTTAGCAAAATAAGCTTAATGGGGCCATAAACGACAAATTGCCAATTCGGCTGTCCTAGAACAGTCAGTTTTTGTCCAAATCCTGTTAATCGCACGATTTAGGGCTATTTCCATCATTTCGATCAATCCTGAGTTTCAAAATCGCCAATTCCGTGAAATCGGCGAGTTTCGTCGGAAATTGACCTTTAACCATGCTTTGACGTTATTTGAACAAGGATACGAATAATTTAGTTCAAATCGTGTCCTTTTAGCAAAATGAGCTTAATGGGGCCATAAACGACAAATTGCCAATTCGGCTGTCCTAGAACAGTCAGTTTTTGTCCAAATCGTGTAAATCGTACAATTTAGGGCTATTTCCATCATTTCGATCAATCCTGAGGTTCAAAATCGTCAATTCCGCGAAATCGGCGAGTTTCGTCGGAAATTGACCTTTAACTATGTCTTGACGTTATTTCAACAAGGCTACGAGTAGTTTTGTTCAAGTCGTCTCCTTTTAGCAAAATAAGCCTAATGGGGCCATAAACGACAAATTCCCAATTCGGCTGTCCTAGAACAGTCAGTTTTTGTCCAAATCCTGTAAATCGCACGATTTAAGGCTATTTCCTTCATTTCGATCAATCCTGAGTTTCAAAATCGCCAATTCCGTGAAATCGGCGAGTATCGTCGGAAATTGACCTTTAACCATGCTTTGACGATATTTCAACAACGCTACGAGCAATTTTGTTCAAATTGTTTCCTTTTAGCAAAATGAGCTTAATGGGGCCATAAACGACAAATTGCCAATTCGGCTGTCCTAGAACAGTCAGTTTTTGTCCAAATCGTGTAAATCGTACAATTTAGGGCTATTTCCATCATTTTGATCAATCCTGAGTTTCAAAATCGCCAATTCCGTGAAATCGGCGAGTTTCGTCGGAAATTGACTATTAACCATGCTTTGACGTTATTTCAACAACGCTACGAGCAATTTAGTTCAAATCGTCTCCTTTTAGCAAAATAAGCCTAATGGGGCCATAAACGACAAATTGCCAATTCGGCTGTCCTAGAACAGTCAGTTTTTGTCCAAATCCTGTTAATCGCACGATTTAGGGCTATTTCCATCATTTCGATCAATCCTGAGTTTCAAAATCGCCAATTCCGTGAAATCGGCGAGTTTCGTCGGAAATTGACTATTAACCATGCTTTGACGTTATTTCAACAACGCTACGAGCAATTTAGTTCAAATCGTCTCCTTTTAGCAAAATAAGCCTAATGGGGCCATAAACGACAAATTGCCAATTCGGCTGTCCTAGAACAGTCAGTTTTTGTCCAAATCGTGTAAATCGTACAATTTAGGGCTATTTCCATCATTTCGATCAATCCTGAGTTTCAAAATCGCCAATTCCGTGAAATCGGCGAGTTTCGTCGGAAATTGACTATTAACCATGCTTTGACGTTATTTCAACAACGCTACGAGCAATTTAGTTCAAATCGTCTCCTTTTAGCAAAATAAGCCTAATGGGGCCATAAACGACAAATTGCCAATTCGGCTGTCCTAGAACAGTCAGTTTTTGTCCAAGTCCTGTAAATCGCACGATTTAGGGCTATTTCCATCATTTCGATCAATCCTGAGTTTCAAAATCGCCAATTCCGTGAAATCGGCGAGTTTCGTCGGAAATTGACCTTTAACCATGCTTTGACGTTATTTCAACAACGCTACTAGCAATTTTGTTCAAATCGTCTCCTTTTAGCAAAATAAGCCTAATGGGGCCATAAACGACAAATTGCCAATTCGGCTGTCCTAGAACAGTCAGTTTTTGTCCAAATCGTGTAAATCGTACAATTTAGGGCTATTTCCATCATTTCGATCAATCCTGAGTTTCAAAATCGCCAATTCCGTGAAATCGGCGAGTTTCGTCGGAAATTGACCTTTAACCATGCTTTGACGTTATTTCAACAAGGCTACGAATAATTTTGTTCAAATTGTTTCCTTTTAGCAAAATATGCCTAATGGGGCCATAAACGACAAATTGCCAATTCGGCTGTCCTAGAACAGTCAGTTTTTGTCCAAATCGTGTAAATCGTACAATTTAGGGCTATTTCCATCATTTCGATCAATCCTGAGTTTCAAAATCGCCAATTCCGTGAAATCGGCGACTTTCGTCGGAAATTGACCGTTAGCCATGCTTTGACGTTATTTCAACAACGCTACGAGCAATTTAGTTCAAATCGTATCCTTTTAGCAAAATAAGCCTAATGAGGCCATAAACGACAAATCGCCAATTCGGCTGTCCTAGAACAGTCAGTTTTTGTCCAAATCCTGTAAATCGCACGATTTAGGGCTATTTCCATCATTTCGATCAATCCTGAGTTTCAAAATCGCCAATTCCGTGAAATCGGCGAGTTTCGTCGGAAATTGACTATTAACCATGCTTTGACGTTATTTCAACAACGCTACGAGCAATTTAGTTCAAATCGTCTCCTTTTAGCAAAATAAGCCTAATGGGGCCATAAACGACAAATTGCCAATTCGGCTGTCCTAGAACAGTCAGTTTTTGTCCAAATCGTGTAAATCGTACAATTTAGGGCTATTTCCATCATTTCGATCAATCCTGAGTTTCAAAATCGCCAATTCCGTGAAATCGGCGAGTTTCGTCGGAAATTGACCGTTAGCCATGCTTTGACGTTATTTCAACAACGCTACGAGCAATTTAGTTCAAATCGTCTCCTTTTAGCAAAATAAGCCTAATGGGGCCATAAACGACAAATTGCCAATTCGGCTGTCCTAGAACAGTCAGTTTTTGTCCAAATCCTGTTAATCGCACGATTTAGGGCTATTTCCATCATTTCGATCAATCCTGAGTTTCAAAATCGCCAATTCCGTGAAATCGGCGAGTTTCGTCGGAAATTGACTATTAACCATGCTTTGACGTTATTTCAACAACGCTACGAGCAATTTAGTTCAAATCGTCTCCTTTTAGCAAAATAAGCCTAATGGGGCCATAAACGACAAATTGCCAATTCGGCTGTCCTAGAACAGTCAGTTTTTGTCCAAATCCTGTTAATCGCACGATTTAGGGCTATTTCCATCATTTCGATCAATCCTGAGTTTCAAAATCGCCAATTCCGTGAAATCGGCGAGTTTCGTCGGAAATTGACTATTAACCATGCTTTGACGTTATTTCAACAACGCTACGAGCAATTTAGTTCAAATCGTCTCCTTTTAGCAAAATAAGCCTAATGGGGCCATAAACGACAAATTGCCAATTCGGCTGTCCTAGGACAGTCAGTTTTTGTCCAAATCGTGTAAATCGTACAATTTAGGGCTATTTCCATCATTTCGATCAATCCTGAGTTTCAAAATCGCCAATTCCGTGAAATCGGCGAGTTTCGTCGGAAATTGACCGTTAGCCATGCTTTGACGTTATTTCAACAACGCTACGAGCAATTTTGTTCAAATTGTTTCCTTTTAGCAAAATAAGCTTAATGGGGACATAAACGACAAATTGCCAATTCGGCTGTCCTAGAACAGTCAGTTTTTGTCCAAGTCCTGTAAATCGCACGATTTAGGGCTATTTCCATCATTTCGATCAATCCTGAGTTTCAAAATCGCCAATTCCGTGAAATCGGCGAGTTTCGTCGGAAATTGACCTTTAACCATGCTTTGACGTTATTTCAACAACGCTACTAGCAATTTTGTTCAAATCGTCTCCTTTTAGCAAAATAAGCCTAATGGGGCCATAAACGACAAATTGCCAATTCGGCTGTCCTAGAACAGTCAGTTTTTGTCCAAATCGTGTAAATCGTACAATTTAGGGCTATTTCCATCATTTCGATCAATCCTGAGTTTCAAAATCGCCAATTCCGTGAAATCGGCGAGTTTCGTCGGAAATTGACCTTTAACCATGCTTTGACGTTATTTCAACAAGGCTACGAATAATTTTGTTCAAATTGTTTCCTTTTAGCAAAATAAGCCTAATGGGGCCATAAACGACAAATTGCCCATTTGGCTGTCCTAGAACAGTCAGTTTTTGTCCAAATCGTGTAAATCGTACAATTTAGGGCTATTTCCATCATTTCGATCAATCCTGAGTTTCAAAATCGCCAATTCCGTGAAATCGGCGACTTTCGTCGGAAATTGACCGTTAGCCATGCTTTGACGTTATTTCAACAACGCTACGAGCAATTTTGTTCAAATTGTTTCCTTTTAGCAAAATAAGCTTAATGGGGCCATAAACGACAAATTGCCAATTCGGCTGTCCTAGAACAGTCAGTTTTTGTCCAAATCCTGTAAATCGCACGATTTAGGGCTATTTCCATCATTTCGATCAATCCTGAGTTTCAAAATCGCCAATTCCGTGAAATCGGCGAGTTTCGTCGGAAATTGACCTTTAACCATGCTTTGACGTTATTTGAACAAGGCTACGAATAATTTAGTTCAAATCGTGTCCTTTTAGCAAAATAAGCCTAATGGGGCCATGAACGACAAATCGCCAATTCGGCTGTCCTAGAACAGTCAGTTTTTGTCCAAATCCTGTAAATCGCACGATTTAGGGCTATTTCCATCATTTCGATCAATCCTGAGTTTCAAAATCGCCAATTCCGTGAAATCGGCGAGTTTCGTCGGAAATTGACCTTTAACCATGCTTTGACGTTATTTGAACAAGGCTACGAATAATTTAGTTCAAATCGTGTCCTTTTAGCAAAATAAGCCTAATGGGGCCATGAACGACAAATCGCCAATTCGGCTGTCCTAGAACAGTCAGTTTTTGTCCAAATCCTGTAAATCGCACGATTTAAGGCAATTTCCATCACTTCGATCAATCCTGAGTTTCAAAATCGTCAATTCCGCGAAATCGGCGAGTTTCGTCGGAAATTGACCTTTAACCATGCTTTGACGTTATTTCAACAACGCTACTAGCAATTTTGTTCAAATCGTCTCCTTTTAGCAAAATAAGCCTAATGGGGCCATAAACGACAAATTGCCAATTCGGCTGTCCTAGAACAGTCAGTTTTTGTCCAAATCCTGTTAATCGTACAATTTAGGGCTATTTCCATCATTTCGATCAATCCTGAGTTTCAAAATCGCCAATTCCGTGAAATCGGCGAGTTTCGTCGGAAATTGACCGTTAGCCATGCTTTGACGTTATTTCAACAACGCTACGAGCAATTTTGTTCAAATTGTTTCCTTTTAGCAAAATAAGCTTAATGGGGCCATAAACGACAAATTGCCAATTCGGCTGTCCTAGAACAGTCAGTTTTTGTCCAAATCGTGTAAATCGTACAATTTAGGGCTATTTCCATCATTTCGATCAATCCTGAGTTTCAAAATCGCCAATTCCGTGAAATCGGCGACTTTCGTCGGAAATTGACCTTTAACGATGTTTTGACGTTATTTCAACAACGCTACGAGCAATTTAGTTCAAATCGTCTCCTTTTAGCAAAATAAGCTTAATGGGGCCATAAACGACAAATCGCCAATTCGGCTGTCCTAGAACAGTCAGTTTTTGTCCAAATCCTGTAAATCGCACGATTTAGGGCTATTTCCATCATTTCGATCAATCCTGAGTTTCAAAATCGCCAATTCCGTGAAATCGGCGAGTTTCGTCGGAAATTGACCTTTAACCATGCTTTGACGTTATTTCAACAACGCTACTAGCAATTTTGTTCAAATCGTCTCCTTTTAGCAAAATAAGCCTAATGGGGCCATAAACGACAAATTGCCAATTCGGCTGTCCTAGAACAGTCAGTTTTTGTCCAAATCGTGTAAATCGTACAATTTAGGGCTATTTCCATCATTTCGATCAATCCTGAGTTTCAAAATCGCCAATTCCGTGAAATCGGCGAGTTTCGTCGGAAATTGACCTTTAACCATGCTTTGACGTTATTTCAACAAGGCTACGAATAATTTTGTTCAAATTGTTTCCTTTTAGCAAAATAAGCCTAATGGGGCCATAAACGACAAATTGCCAATTCGGCTGTCCTAGAACAGTCAGTTTTTGTCCAAATCCTGTTAATCGCACGATTTAGGGCTATTTCCATCATTTCGATCAATCCTGAGTTTCAAAATCGCCAATTCCGTGAAATCGGCGAGTTTCGTCGGAAATTGACTATTAACCATGCTTTGACGTTATTTCAACAACGCTACGAGCAATTTAGTTCAAATCGTCTCCTTTTAGCAAAATAAGCCTAATGGGGCCATAAACGACAAATTGCCAATTCGGCTGTCCTAGAACAGTCAGTTTTTGTCCAAATCGTGTAAATCGTACAATTTAGGGCTATTTCCATCATTTCGATCAATCCTGAGTTTCAAAATCGCCAATTCCGTGAAATCGGCGAGTTTCGTCGGAAATTGACTATTAACCATGCTTTGACGTTATTTCAACAACGCTACGAGCAATTTAGTTCAAATCGTCTCCTTTTAGCAAAATAAGCCTAATGGGGCCATAAACGACAAATTGCCAATTCGGCTGTCCTAGAACAGTCAGTTTTTGTCCAAGTCCTGTAAATCGCACGATTTAGGGCTATTTCCATCATTTCGATCAATCCTGAGTTTCAAAATCGCCAATTCCGTGAAATCGGCGAGTTTCGTCGGAAATTGACCTTTAACCATGCTTTGACGTTATTTCAACAACGCTACTAGCAATTTTGTTCAAATCGTCTCCTTTTAGCAAAATAAGCCTAATGGGGCCATAAACGACAAATTGCCAATTCGGCTGTCCTAGAACAGTCAGTTTTTGTCCAAATCGTGTAAATCGTACAATTTAGGGCTATTTCCATCATTTCGATCAATCCTGAGTTTCAAAATCGCCAATTCCGTGAAATCGGCGAGTTTCGTCGGAAATTGACCTTTAACCATGCTTTGACGTTATTTCAACAAGGCTACGAATAATTTTGTTCAAATTGTTTCCTTTTAGCAAAATATGCCTAATGGGGCCATAAACGACAAATTGCCAATTCGGCTGTCCTAGAACAGTCAGTTTTTGTCCAAATCGTGTAAATCGTACAATTTAGGGCTATTTCCATCATTTCGATCAATCCTGAGTTTCAAAATCGCCAATTCCGTGAAATCGGCGACTTTCGTCGGAAATTGACCGTTAGCCATGCTTTGACGTTATTTCAACAACGCTACGAGCAATTTAGTTCAAATCGTATCCTTTTAGCAAAATAAGCCTAATGAGGCCATAAACGACAAATCGCCAATTCGGCTGTCCTAGAACAGTCAGTTTTTGTCCAAATCCTGTAAATCGCACGATTTAGGGCTATTTCCATCATTTCGATCAATCCTGAGTTTCAAAATCGCCAATTCCGTGAAATCGGCGAGTTTCGTCGGAAATTGACTATTAACCATGCTTTGACGTTATTTCAACAACGCTACGAGCAATTTAGTTCAAATCGTCTCCTTTTAGCAAAATAAGCCTAATGGGGCCATAAACGACAAATTGCCAATTCGGCTGTCCTAGAACAGTCAGTTTTTGTCCAAATCGTGTAAATCGTACAATTTAGGGCTATTTCCATCATTTCGATCAATCCTGAGTTTCAAAATCGCCAATTCCGTGAAATCGGCGAGTTTCGTCGGAAATTGACCGTTAGCCATGCTTTGACGTTATTTCAACAACGCTACGAGCAATTTAGTTCAAATCGTCTCCTTTTAGCAAAATAAGCCTAATGGGGCCATAAACGACAAATTGCCAATTCGGCTGTCCTAGAACAGTCAGTTTTTGTCCAAATCCTGTTAATCGCACGATTTAGGGCTATTTCCATCATTTCGATCAATCCTGAGTTTTCAAAATCGCCAATTCCGTGAAATCGGCGAGTTTCGTCGGAAATTGACTATTAACCATGCTTTGACGTTATTTCAACAACGCTACGAGCAATTTAGTTCAAATCGTCTCCTTTTAGCAAAATAAGCCTAATGGGGCCATAAACGACAAATTGCCAATTCGGCTGTCCTAGAACAGTCAGTTTTTGTCCAAATCCTGTTAATCGCACGATTTAGGGCTATTTCCATCATTTCGATCAATCCTGAGTTTCAAAATCGCCAATTCCGTGAAATCGGCGAGTTTCGTCGGAAATTGACTATTAACCATGCTTTGACGTTATTTCAACAACGCTACGAGCAATTTAGTTCAAATCGTCTCCTTTTAGCAAAATAAGCCTAATGGGGCCATAAACGACAAATTGCCAATTCGGCTGTCCTAGGACAGTCAGTTTTTGTCCAAATCGTGTAAATCGTACAATTTAGGGCTATTTCCATCATTTCGATCAATCCTGAGTTTCAAAATCGCCAATTCCGTGAAATCGGCGAGTTTCGTCGGAAATTGACCGTTAGCCATGCTTTGACGTTATTTCAACAACGCTACGAGCAATTTTGTTCAAATTGTTTCCTTTTAGCAAAATAAGCTTAATGGGGCCATAAACGACAAATTGCCAATTCGGCTGTCCTAGAACAGTCAGTTTTTGTCCAAGTCCTGTAAATCGCACGATTTAGGGCTATTTCCATCATTTCGATCAATCCTGAGTTTCAAAATCGCCAATTCCGTGAAATCGGCGAGTTTCGTCGGAAATTGACCTTTAACCATGCTTTGACGTTATTTCAACAACGCTACTAGCAATTTTGTTCAAATCGTCTCCTTTTAGCAAAATAAGCCTAATGGGGCCATAAACGACAAATTGCCAATTCGGCTGTCCTAGAACAGTCAGTTTTTGTCCAAATCGTGTAAATCGTACAATTTAGGGCTATTTCCATCATTTCGATCAATCCTGAGTTTCAAAATCGCCAATTCCGTGAAATCGGCGAGTTTCGTCGGAAATTGACCTTTAACCATGCTTTGACGTTATTTCAACAAGGCTACGAATAATTTTGTTCAAATTGTTTCCTTTTAGCAAAATAAGCCTAATGGGGCCATAAACGACAAATTGCCCATTTGGCTGTCCTAGAACAGTCAGTTTTTGTCCAAATCGTGTAAATCGTACAATTTAGGGCTATTTCCATCATTTCGATCAATCCTGAGTTTCAAAATCGCCAATTCCGTGAAATCGGCGACTTTCGTCGGAAATTGACCGTTAGCCATGCTTTGACGTTATTTCAACAACGCTACGAGCAATTTTGTTCAAATTGTTTCCTTTTAGCAAAATAAGCTTAATGGGGCCATAAACGACAAATTGCCAATTCGGCTGTCCTAGAACAGTCAGTTTTTGTCCAAATCCTGTAAATCGCACGATTTAGGGCTATTTCCATCATTTCGATCAATCCTGAGTTTCAAAATCGCCAATTCCGTGAAATCGGCGAGTTTCGTCGGAAATTGACCTTTAACCATGCTTTGACGTTATTTGAACAAGGCTACGAATAATTTAGTTCAAATCGTGTCCTTTTAGCAAAATAAGCCTAATGGGGCCATGAACGACAAATCGCCAATTCGGCTGTCCTAGAACAGTCAGTTTTTGTCCAAATCCTGTAAATCGCACGATTTAGGGCTATTTCCATCATTTCGATCAATCCTGAGTTTCAAAATCGCCAATTCCGTGAAATCGGCGAGTTTCGTCGGAAATTGACCTTTAACCATGCTTTGACGTTATTTGAACAAGGCTACGAATAATTTAGTTCAAATCGTGTCCTTTTAGCAAAATAAGCCTAATGGGGCCATGAACGACAAATCGCCAATTCGGCTGTCCTAGAACAGTCAGTTTTTGTCCAAATCCTGTAAATCGCACGATTTAAGGCAATTTCCATCACTTCGATCAATCCTGAGTTTCAAAATCGTCAATTCCGCGAAATCGGCGAGTTTCGTCGGAAATTGACCTTTAACCATGCTTTGACGTTATTTCAACAACGCTACTAGCAATTTTGTTCAAATCGTCTCCTTTTAGCAAAATAAGCCTAATGGGGCCATAAACGACAAATTGCCAATTCGGCTGTCCTAGAACAGTCAGTTTTTGTCCAAATCCTGTTAATCGTACAATTTAGGGCTATTTCCATCATTTCGATCAATCCTGAGTTTCAAAATCGCCAATTCCGTGAAATCGGCGAGTTTCGTCGGAAATTGACCGTTAGCCATGCTTTGACGTTATTTCAACAACGCTACGAGCAATTTTGTTCAAATTGTTTCCTTTTAGCAAAATAAGCTTAATGGGGCCATAAACGACAAATTGCCAATTCGGCTGTCCTAGAACAGTCAGTTTTTGTCCAAATCCTGTAAATCGCACGATTTAGGGCTATTTCCATCATTTCGATCAATCCTGAGTTTCAAAATCGCCAATTCCGTGAAATCGGCGAGTTTCGTCGGAAATTGACCTTTAACCATGCTTTGACGTTATTTGAACAAGGCTACGAATAATTTAGTTCAAATCGTGTCCTTTTAGCAAAATAAGCCTAATGGGGCCATGAACGACAAATCGCCAATTCGGCTGTCCTAGAACAGTCAGTTTTTGTCTAAAATCCTGTAAATCGCACGATTTAGGGCTATTTCCATCATTTCGATCAATCCTGAGTTTCAAAATCGCCAATTCCGTGAAATCGGCGAGTTTCGTCGGAAATTGACCTTTAACCATGCTTTGACGTTATTTCAACAACGCTACTAGCAATTTTGTTCAAATCGTCTCCTTTTAGCAAAATAAGCCTAATGGGGCCATAAATGACAAATTGCCAATTCGGCTGTCCTAGAACAGTCAGTTTTTGTCCAAATCCTGTAAATCGCACGATTTAAGGCTATTTCCATCATTTCGATCAATCCTGAGTTTCAAAATCGTCACATCCGTGAAATCGGCGAGTATCGTCGGAAATTGACCTTTAACCATGCTTTGACGTTATTTCAACAACGCTACGAGCAATTTAGTTCAAATCGTCTCCTTTTAGCAAAATAAGCTTAATGGGGCCATAAACGACAAATTGCCAATTCGGCTGTCCTAGAACAGTCAGTTTTTGTCCAAATCCTGTAAATCGCACGATTTAGGGCTATTTCCATCATTTCGATCAATCCTGAGTTTCAAAATCGCCAATTCCGTGAAATCGGCGAGTTTCGTCGGAAATTGACCTTTAACCATGCTTTGACGTTATTTCAACAACGCTACTAGCAATTTTGTTCAAATCGTCTCCTTTTAGCAAAATAAGCCTAATGCGGCCATAAACGACAAATTGCCAATTCGGCTGTCCTAGAACAGTCAGTTTTTGTCCAAATCGTGTAAATCGTACAATTTAGGGCTATTTCCATCATTTCGATCAATCCTGAGTTTCAAAATCGCCAATTCCGTGAAATCGGCGAGTTTCGTCGGAAATTGACCTTTAACCATGCTTTGACGTTATTTCAACAAGGCTACGAATAATTTTGTTCAAATTGTTTCCTTTTAGCAAAATAAGCCTAATGGGGCCATAAACGACAAATTGCCAATTCGGCTGTCCTAGAACAGTCAGTTTTTGTCCAAATCGTGTAAATCGTACAATTTAGGGCTATTTCCATCATTTCGATCAATCCTGAGTTTCAAAATCGCCAATTCCGTGAAATCGGCGAGTTTCGTCGGAAATTGACCGTTAGCCATGCTTTGACGTTATTTCAACAACGCTACGAGCAATTTAGTTCAAATCGTCTCCTTTTAGCAAAATAAGCCTAATGGGGCCATAAACGACAAATTGCCAATTCGGCTGTCCTAGAACAGTCAGTTTTTTTCCAAATCCTGTTAATCGCACGATTTAGGGCTATTTCCATCATTTCGATCAATCCTGAGTTTCAAAATCGCCAATTCCGTGAAATCGGCGAGTTTCGTCGGAAATTGACTATTAACCATGCTTTGACGTTATTTCAACAACGCTACGAGCAATTTAGTTCAAATCGTCTCCTTTTAGCAAAATAAGCCTAATGGGGCCATAAACGACAAATTGCCAATTCGGCTGTCCTAGAACAGTCAGTTTTTGTCCAAATCGTGTAAATCGTACAATTTAGGGCTATTTCCATCATTTCGATCAATCCTGAGTTTCAAAATCGCCAATTCCGTGAAATCGGCGAGTTTCGTCGGAAATTGACCGTTAGCCATGCTTTGACGTTATTTCAACAACGCTACGAGCAATTTTGTTCAAATTGTTTCCTTTTAGCAAAATAAGCTTAATGGGGCCATAAACGACAAATTGCCAATTCGGCTGTCCTAGAACAGTCAGTTTTTGTCCAAATCCTGTAAATCGCACGATTTAGGGCTATTTCCATCATTTCGATCAATCCTGAGTTTCAAAATCGTCAATTCCGTGAAATCGGCGAGTTTCGTCGGAATTGACCTTTAACCATGCTTTGACGTTATTTCAACAACGGCTACGAGCAATTTTGTTCAAATCGTCTCCTTTTAGCAAAATAAGCCTAATGGGGCCATAAACGACAAATTGCCTATTCGGCTGTCTAGAACAGTCAGTTTTTGTCCAAATCCTGCAAATCGCACGATTTAAGGCTATTTCCTTCATTTCGATCAATCCTGAGTTTCAAAATCGCCAATTCCGTGAAATCGGCGACTTTCGTCGGAAATTGACCGTTAGCTATGCTTTGACGTTATTTCAACAAGGCTACGAGTAATTTTGTTCAAATCGTGTCTTTTAGCAAAATAAGCCTAATGGGGGCCATAAACGACAAATTGCCAATTCGGCTGTCCTAGAACAGTCAGTTTTTGTCCAAAATCCTGTTAATCGTACAATTTAGGGGCTATTTCCATCATTTCGATCAATCCTGAGTTTCAAAAATCGCCAATTCCGTGAAATCGGCGACTTTCGTCGGAAATTGACCGTTAGCTATGCTTTGACGTTATTTCACAAGGCTACGAGTAATTTTGTTCAAATTA